>NC_053027.1:473755747-473874607 GCF_003073215.2 Triticum urartu
TAGTTAATTCGTTTTGAATATGATTAATATATAAATTCCTCAGGTCCAGCAATTTATTTTAGAATTTTATGAGTTCCATAAGTATACGTTTGATTCAGATTACTACAGATCATTCTGTTTTTGACAGATTCTGTTTTCGATGTGTTATTTACTTATTTTGATGAATCTATGGCTAGTAAAATAGTTTATAAACCATAGAGAAGTTGTAATACAGTAGGTTTAACACAAATATAAATAAATAATGAGTTCATTACAGTACCTTGAAGTGGTGATTTATTTTCTTATACTAACGGAGCTTACGAGTTTTCTGTTAAGTTTTGTGTTGTGAAGTTTTCAAGTTTTGGGTAAGGATTCGATGGACTATGGAATAAGGAGTGGAAAGAGCCTAAGCTTGGGGATTTGATGGACTATGTCATTTTATTTGCTTTGCTTGCTGTTTGAATAGAATACCAAGATCTGAAATTATTAAATGTTAGAGAGTCTTCACATAGTTGCATAATTATTCGACTACTCATTGATCTTCACTTACATCTTTCGGAGTAGTGTGTTATTGCTCTAGTGCTTCACTTATATCTTTTAGAGCATGGTGGTAGTTTTATTTTGAAGAAATAGATGAACTCTCATGCTTCACTTATATTATTTTGAGAGTCTTAAATAGCATGGTAATTTGCTTAAATAATCATAACATGATAGGCATCCAAGAATAGTAAAAACTTTCATACAGAGTATTGAATACTAGGAGAAGTTTGATGCTTGATGATTGTTTTGAGATATGGAGATAATAATATCAAAGAGAGTAGTTGTGAATTTGAGAAGTGCTTGTGTTGAAGTTTGCAAGTCCCGTAGCATGCATGTATGGTAAACGTTGTGTAACAAATTTGAAATATGAGGTGTTATTTGATTGTCCTCCTTATGAGTGGCGGTCGGGGACGAGCGATGGTCTTTTCCTACCAATCTATCCCCCTAGGAGCATGCACGTAGTGCCGAGGTTTTTGATGACTTGTAGATATTTGCAATAAGTATGTGATTTCTTTATGACTAATGTTGAGTCCATGGATTATACGCACTCTCACCCTTCCATCCTTGCTAGCCTCTTCGGTACCGTGCATTGCCCTTTCTCACATTGAGAGTTGGCGCAAACTTCGCCGATGCATCCAAACCCCGTGATATGATACGCTCTTTCACACATAAACCTCCTTATATCTTCCTCAAAACAGCCACCATACCTACCTATTATGGCATTTCCATAGCCATTCTGAGATATATTGCCATGCAACTTTCCATCATTCCGTTCATCATTGTCATATTGCTTAGCATGATCATGTAGTTCACATAGTATTTGTGGCAAAGCCACCTTTCATAATTCTTTCATACATGTCACTCTTGGTTCATTGCATATCCCGGTACACCGCCGGAGGCATTCATATAGAGTCATCTTTGTTCTGGTATCGAGTTGTAATCATTGATTTGTAAATAAATAGAAGTGTGATGATCATCGTTATTAGAGCATTGTCCCAAGTGAGGAATAAAAAAAGGCCATAAAAAGAGAAGGCCCAAAAAAAGAGAAAGGCCATAAAAAGGCCCAAAAAATGAGAGAAAAAGAGAGAAGGGACAATGTTACTATCCTTTTACCACACTTGTGCTTCAAAGTAGCACCATGATCTTCATAGTAGAGAGTCTCTCATGTTATCACTTTCATACACTAGTGGGAATTTTTCATTATAGAACTTGGATTCTATATTCCAACAATGGGCCTCCTCAAGTGCCCTAGGTCTTCGTGAGCAAGCAAGTTGGATGCACACCCACTAGTTTCTTTTGTTGAGCTTTCATACATTTATAGCTCTAGTGCATCCGTTGCATGGCAATCCCTACTCCTTGCATTAACATCAATCGATGGGCATCTCCATAGCCCATTGATTAGCCTCGTTGATGTGAGACTTTCTCCTTTTTTGTCTTCTCCACATAACCCCCTCATCATATTCTATTCCACCCATAGTGTTATATCCATGGCTCGCGCTCATGTATTGCGTTTATGAGTTTGAGATTACTAAAGTATGAAACAATTGCTTGGCTTGTCATCGGGGTTGTGCATGATGAGAGCATTCTTGTGTGACGAAAATGAAACATGACTAAACTATATGATTTTGTAGGGATGAACTTTCTTTGGCCATGTTATTTTGAGAAGACATAATTGCTTAGTTAGTATGCTTGAAGTATTATTATTTTTATGTCAATATGAAACTTTTGTCTTGAATCTTATGGATCTGAATATTCATACCACAATTAAGAAGAATTACATTAAAATTATGCCAAGTAGCACTCCGCATCAAAATATCGTTTTTATCATTTACCTACTCGAGGACGAGCAGGAATTAAGCTTGGGGATGCTGATACGTCTCCAACGTATCTATAATTTTTGATTGCTCCATGCTATATTATCTACTGTTTTGAATGTTTATGGGCTTTATTATACACTTTTATATCATTTTTGGGACTAACCTATTAACCCAGAGCCCAGTGCCAGTTTCTGTTTTTACCTTGTTTTAGGGTTTCGAAGAAAAGGAAAATCAAACGGAGTCCAATTGACCTGAAACTTCACGGAACTCATTTTTGGAAGGAAAGAAGCCCAGAAGACTTGGAGTGCACGTCAGGGGACTTCGAGGAGGCCACGAGGTCCGCGCCCTCCACCCTCGTGGGCCCCTCGTGCCCCCTGACGTACTTCTTCCGCCTATATATCTCCATATACCCTAAAAACATCCGGAGCACAATAGATCGGGAGTTCCGCCGCCAGAAGCCTCCGTAGCCACCGAAACCAATCTAGACCCGTTCCGGCACCCTGCCGGAGGGGGGAATCCCTCTCCGGTGGCCATCTTCATCATCCCGGTGCTCTCCATGACGAGGAGGGGGTAGTTCTCCCTCGGGGCTGAGGGTATGTACCAGTAGCTATGTGTTTGATCTCTCTCTCTCTCGTGTTCTTGAGGTGGTACGATCTTGATGTATCGCGAGCTTTGCTATTATAGTTGGATCCTATGATGTTTTCTCCCCCTCTACTCTCTTGTAATGAATTGAGTTTCCCCTTTGAAGTTATCTTATCAGACTGAGTCTTTAAAGATTTGAGAACACTTGATGTATGTCTTGCCGTGCAGTATCTGTGGTGACAATGGGATATCACGTGATTCACTTGATGTATGTTTTGGTGATCAACTTGCGGGTTCCGCCCATGAACCTATGCATAGGGGTTGGCACACTTTCGTCGTGATTCTCCGGTAAACTTTGGGGCACTCTTTGAGGTCCTATTGTTGGTTGAATAGATGAATCTGAGATTGTGTGATGCATATCGTATAATCATACCCACGGATACTTGAGGTGACATTGGAGTATCTAGGTGACATTAGGGTTTTGGTTGATTTGTGTCTTAAGTGTTATTCTAGTATGAACTCTAGGGCTGTTTGTGACACTTATAGGAATAGCCCAACGGATTGATTGGAAAGAATAACTTTGAGGTGGTTTCGTACCCTACCATAATCTCTTCGTTCGTTCTCCGCTATTAGTGACTTTGGAGTGACTCTTTGTTGCATGTTGAGTGATAGTTATGTGATCCAATTATGTTATTATTGTTGAGGGAACTTGCACTAGTGAAAGTATGAACCCTAGGCCTTGTTTCAATGCATTGCAATACCGTTTACGCTCACTTTTATCATTAGTTACCTTGCTGTCTTTATATTTTCAGATTACAAAAACTTTATCTACCATCCATATACCACTTGTATCACCATCTCTTCGCCGAACTAGTGCACCTATACAATTTACCATTGTATTGGGTGTGTTGGGGACACAAGAGACTCTTTGTTATTTGGTTGCAGGGTTGCTTGAGAGAGACCATCTTCATCCTACGCCTCCTACGGATTGATAAACCTTAGGTCATCCACTTGAGGGAAATTTGCTACTGTCCTACAAACCTCTGCACTTGGAGGCCCAACAACGTCTAGAAGAAGAAGGTTGTGTAGTAGACATCAATTAGTAGACATCAATGCAACAACAACAAGCACACAAGCAAGCAATAGCAATAACACAAATAAGCTTGCTCAAGTGAAGGTACGAGATAACCAAGAGTGGAGCCTATGAAGACGAGGATGTGTTACCGAAGTTCCTTTCTTTTGAGGGGAAGTACGTCTCCGTTGGAGCGGTGTGGAGGCACAATGCTCCCCAAGAAGCCACCAGGGCCACGGTATTCTCCTCACGCCCTCACACAATGCGAGATGCCGTGATTCCACTATTGGTGTCCTTGGAGGCGGCGAACGGACCTTTACGAACGAGGTTGGGGCAATCTCCACAACTTAATCGGAGGCTCCCAACAACACCATGAAGCTTCACCACAATGGAATATGGCTCCGCGGTGACCTCAACCGTCTAGGGTGCTCAAACACCCAAGAGTAACAAGATCCGCTAGGGATTAGTGGGGGATCAAATTTCTCTTGGTTGAAGTGTAGATCAGGGCCTTCTCAACCAATCCTGAGCAAATCAACAAGTTTGATTGGCTAGGGAGAGAGATCGGGCGAAAATGGAGCTTGGAGCATTAATGGAGCTTTGGGGGAAGAGGTGAGTCGATGTTGAAGAAGAAGACCCCCTTTTGTAGAGGGGGTAACAATCCAACCGTTACCCCCTAAAACAGCCCCGCAGAGGGCGGTACTACCGCAGGGGGCAGCGGTACTACCGTTGGGACCAGCGGTACTACCGCTCCCTCTCGCGGTACTACCGTGCAGTCTGGGAGGGCTGGCGTATGAGCAGGAGTCTGACCCAGTGCGGTACTGCCGCGGTGGAAGGGCGGTACTACCGCTCTCGAGCGGTACTACCGCTGCTTAGTGCCACACAATCCGACACGAGAGGCGACCCCCTCGAGTCGACGCAGTAGGAGCCCGGTACTGCAGCGGTACTGCGGCTAAGGACCCACATGCGGTACTACCGCTGGGCACCGCGGTACTACCGCTAGGACCAAAACAAGCTCATAAAGCAGGGAATGAGACCTCCATCGATGCGGGAAGGCTCAGAGGGTGCGAAAAGGAAGTGTACGTGTTGATTCCACCCTAGCCTTACCAAAGAGGACCCCCTCTTGATAGTACGGTGACTCCTACGAGACAAGTCCACCAAACCAGAAACGAAAGAGCTACACCGTCTTGATTAAAACTCCGAGGGGAAAGAATCGTCTCATGCCAAAGGATTAATCTCTGAAATGCTCAAAGCACACGATTAGTCTGCCAAAGCATTGTCATCAATCACCAAAACACCTTAGGGATAAATAAGCCCTTACAATCTCCCCCTTTTTGGTGGATTGATGACAATACGAGATTTGCACAAAAGGGGAAAATATATGACATAAGCAAACCCCACATCTCTAAAATATAGACGGGCTCCCCCTAGATGTGTGCTATAGAGAAAAGTGCTTTGGACTGCACGGCGCACATACTAGGATCAACACTCCCCCTATATTTTAGAGACAATGCATATCTTGCAGCACTAAGGCTAACACTAAGCAAAATAGTAGATAAGAGCATAGCATAACTAGCACAAGATAACATAAGCTCAATAAGATGTGATAGAGTGCATATGTCTTACACCATATGATAGAAAAGTCTCACTAGCCCAACCAAACCAACGCAAGCAAGGTTCAACACGAGAAAAGAGTTTGCGAGAAAGACAGGCAAGGCAAACACGCCACACAAACACACGCTCGCAACTTGACAACGACACAAATCCCTAAACTCTCTCCCCCCTTTGGCATCGAGACACCAAAAAGGCAAAGAGCGATGCTACGGCTCCAGGTGATAGCCAACTGAGGATCTCGAACATCATATCCCAGCGGAATCGTCGGCACGGCCGTCACCGGTTGGAAACTGCTCGGTGTCTGAGTCGGTCCACGGACAGTGCTGCTGAATCCACTCCTCCTCATCAGTGATCTTGCCCTCAGAACCGCTAGCAACGGTCACACCCAACTGACGCATGAGCTCCTTGTGACGACTCCTGGCCTGCTTCTCAGCCACATGAGTCATGTACTGACCGTGAGACTCCATGCAGAAGAGTTTCTTCATCTTGCGCTTGAGCTTCTTTGCCCAAGAGGGCTCTATCCAGATGGCTCATAGTCATCATCATCATTAGCATCAGCCTCGGTCTCCATGTCAGCAGCTCCAGGTGGAACGCCGGAACTTGGAGCTGTGGTGCCCCAGTTCTCCTTCTTCCTCGGACGCTTGATCTCATGAGAAACTAGATCCCCAGTCTCCAGCACCACCCTAGGATACACATGCTCCCAGGCCTTCTCAATGAGCAACATGATAAACGGTCCATAGATAGGGCACTTGCGCTCAGAGATGGCAGAAACCAACTCAGACCACATGACATGAGAGATAGCCAAAGAGTCTTCGGTGTTTTCTTCCTTCGCATGTTGACAGAAAAGAAGCATGTCCACAAGATAAGAGTGTACCATATCCAAGTTGCCAATGCGAGGGAAGAGGGTCTCCCTGAAGATGCGATGGAGAATATCCAGAAAACTGGCAGCTCATAGGTCTCCTGCTGAGTCACTGGGTTAATCTTCAAGGTACAGTATGGCCAGAGAGATTGCTTGTGAGTGGAAGTTGCATTGCGGTGAGGGCGAAAGCCAACTGGGTTCTCAAGACCTTGATCCTCAACTTGAAGAAGCTCCATGAAGGCCTTCCACTTGACAGTAAGCAGCCTGCCATTTGTCATCCAAGTCAGAGTCCTGTCCTCATCTATTCCAAGATGGACGGTGGCATAAAACTGAGCCACCAAATCTGCATCAAAATCCTTGTTGAACTGCATGATCCTGAGGATGTTCAACTGAGAGCACATCTGAAGAGCCTCCCCAAAGTAGTTAGGATCCTTCTCCATAAAGGCAACATCGATGGAGCGAACATCAACAAAAAGGTTCTTCTTGGCTTTGATCACATCAAAGTAGATGGCATACTGAAAGCGGTTCTAGAATGGGCGGTTGACCAAGGCAGGCTCTTGATCGACCTCATAGGGGTTGCGCCGACGCTTCTCCCAGAATTCCTTGGCAGACATCT
The DNA here is from genome assembly GCF_003073215.2 of Triticum urartu. Lineage (NCBI taxonomy): Eukaryota > Viridiplantae > Streptophyta > Magnoliopsida > Poales > Poaceae > Triticum > Triticum urartu. Next base: position 473,762,824 of record NC_053027.1, read on the forward strand.
CTGTCATAGACTTGGCCCTTGGCTTGGGCTTGGACGCACTCATCTTCTTCATTTGAGGCGGAACACTTGGCGGAGCACTTGATGAGGTCGCCGTTGTCTCAGAGGTGCGGTAGCGCTTGGACGTTGCACATCCGGGGTTGACACGGCAGACTTGCTGCTCAGGATGTTCATCACCTGGAACCAAACACACAAGCAGAAGAAACAACACGAAAGAAAGAGCATAAGCCTCCAAACAAGACAACATGGATCAAAGAGTGGTAGGAAATAATGGAATTGGGCATCCAGTGGTAGTACAGCGACCCCACTGCGGCAGTACCGCTCGAGCAGTAGTACTGTGCAAGAAGAGCAGTAGTACCACTCCAGACGGGGAACGGTGGTTCCCTACTGCTGTGGACAGATCCGACACTACCGGGGATGCCAAATTCAAAAATAAGCCTACCAATCATCAATCCAAAAGGCCTAGATGCCATCTCCATCCTACTCAAGCCTCGACTTGGCCAAAAATCGAGAAAAGCAATGCCTATTGCCCCTAACAACTAGATGTGAGATCTAGGCAAAGAGAGAACGGGAACGAGGGCAATACTGGCATCCATGGCAAGAGGACGCGGTGGGGATCGACTCCACCGGAGGAACTGGAGAGGAACGGCACTAAGACGGCGGTCGGCCGAAGCCCTCTTGCGGCGAGACGTCGCTGGAGCGACTAGGAAGACGAGAGAGTGGGGTGAATGGGTATGGGGGAGAAAAGCAACTCCCCTAGCCCCAACATAACCCCCATCGCCCGCCCCATAGAGGTAGTACTGCTGGGGTGGGTGGTAGTACCGCTTGACGTTCATCAGCAGTAGTACCGCGCACCCAGCGGTAGTACCGCTCAGTCGCAAAAAGACTGGCCAAAACAGCTTAGCTCAAGAAAAGAAAACAACTAGAAAACAAGAGAAAACACACACGCAGAACCAACACAAAGAAGACGAAGACACACACCTCTCCAAGAGAGGGCGGTGGCCGAGGCCACCTATGTTTGAGTCCGGAGGTATGGCGCCGCGAAGATTTTAACCTTGGGCCCATGATCAAAACTCATCTTTGAAGCACAAGTACCATCAAAAATGGATAGAGTGAAAGAGTTTGATTAATTTATGCATAATGGGGGGAGGGAAGGTTCATTGAGAGAACAACACTCCCCCTATGTCCATGCCTACATCTAAACTAGACATCAAGTTGAGTATGGTGGGGTGTGAAAGGTTCAAGTAACATTGCTCGAATCAATGATATTTAGCTCATGCCTTAACTCGCTAAATCTTGCTTCATCCAAGGGCTTCGTGAAGATATCTGCAAGGTTATCATGAGTGTTGACATAGTTGAGCTCGATCTCCCCTCGCCTAATGTGATCCCGGATGAAGTGATACCGAATCTCAATATGCTTCGTCTTGAAGTGTTGGACCGGGTTGAGAGAAATCTTGATGGCACTTTCATTGTCACGCCAAAGAGGCACTTTGTCACAAATGACACCGTAATCCTTTAAAGTTTGCCTCATCGAAAGAAGTTGTGCATAACAACTACCAGCCGCCACATACTCCGCTTCGGTGGACGAGAGAGATACACACCTTTGTTTCTTGGAGGACCCCGGGGGTTGCTTGACATATACCAAGTCATTAATAGGACCATTAAGAAAAAGCACTCTTCACATCCATTTGTTGTAACTTAAAGTTATGATGAGAAGCATATGCAATCAACATGCGAATGGATTCAAGGCATGCAACGGGAGCAAAGGTTTCACCGTAGTCAATACCCTCGACTTGGGAGTAGCCTTGTGCTACCAAACGAGCCTTGTTGCGAATGATAATCCCATGAGCATCTTGCTTGTTCTTGAATATTCACTTGGTTCCAATGACATTATGGTTCCCCGTTGGCCTTGGAACCAATCTCCACACCTTGTTGTGCTCGAAGTTGTTGAGTTCTTCATGCATGGCATTGATCCAATCCGGATCTTCGAGCGTCTCATAGACCTTTTGGGATTCAACACAAGAGACAAACGCGTGATGTTCACAATAGTTTGCTAATTGTCTACGAGTGCTTACCCCCTTTCTTAAGCTTCCAAGCACATTTGTCATGAGATGGTCTTTGGTGGATAGCTTGGATGCGATCTTGGCGGCACGACGCTCTAATTCCTCCTCTTGAGAGAGCCGAGGAGCGTCAACTTGATCATCTTGAGCGTCGTCTTAAGCTTGTTCGTGATCTTGAGCTTGCTCTTCATCTTGAACATGCTCGGTGGTGAGAACTTGACCTTGGGCATCACTTGATGTTTCAACACCATCTTGAGATTGACCTTGCCCTTGATCTTGTTCTTGAGGTTGAGGGCCTTCACTTTGTTCTTCGGAAGCGTGTGGGCCTTGGGTTGGTTATGGCTCCACTTGAGTGGAGAATTGTCCTTCTCCTTCAACCACAAGGGGTTCCTCAATGGGTAGGATAAAACCAACACCCATTCTTCTTATGGCATGATGAGGAATTTCATCACCTACATCACAAGTGCCACTTTGCTCAACTTGGGAGCCGTTATTCTCATCAAACTCCACGTTACACGTCTCCTCAATAAGCCCCGTGGACTTATTGAGGACACGGTAAGCATGAGGTTTTGTAGCATAACCAACAAATATGCCCTCATAAGCTCTGGCGTCAAATTTAGACAAACGAACACCTTTCTTCAGAATGAAACACTTACACCCAAACACCCGGAAGTACTTGAGGTTGGGCTTGTTACCGGTGAGTATCTCATATGGAGTCTTGTTCAAGCCTTTGCGGAGATAGAGCCGATTTGATGCATGACACGCGGTGTTGATGGCTTCGGCCCAAAATTTGTATGGAGACTTGAACTCCGCCATCATGGTCCTTGCCGCATCCACCAACGTCCGGTTCTTCCTCTCCACTACACCATTTTGTTGACGGGTGTATGCTGCGGAATATTGATGCTTCATCCCCTCATCACTAAGAAACTCATCCAAGGTGTAGTTCTTGAACTCGGTGCCGTTGTCACTTCTTATAGTCAAGATATTTGCATTGTGTTGATGTTGGGCTTCATTTGCAAAGTCAATGACGGTTTGTTGGGTCTCGCTCTTCCTCTTGAAGAAATATACCCAGGTGTATCTTGAATAATCATCCACAATCACCAAGCAATACTTTCTACCCCCAAGACTATCAAAGGATGGAGGCCCAAAGAGATCCATATGAAGGAGCTCCAAAGGCCTCTTCGAGTAGATGATAGTCATGGGAGGGTGAGCCTTCTCATGTAGCTTTCCTTCGATGCACGCACTTCAAGCACAATCTTTAGCAAAACTAACATTTGTTAGTCCACGAACATGGTCCCCCTTGAGAAGACTTTGCAAAGATCTCATATTGACATGGGCTAGACGGCGATGCCAAAGCCATCCCACGTCAACTTTAGCCATTAGGCATGTTGCGGTCTGAGTGGGTCGCTCCGAAAAGTTAATCACATAGAGACCGTTCTCGACATGCCCAACAAAGACTACTTTAAGAGTCTTGCTCCACAAGAGGGCCACGGTATCAATATCAAAGAACGTGGCAAAGCCCATGAGTGCAAGTTGACGAACGGAAAGTAAATTGTATGCAAGGGACTCAACAAGCATGACCTTCTCGATCGTGAGATCATGAGAAATGACAACCTTGCCAAGCCCCAATACCTTGGAGGACGAGGCATCACCCCACTCGACATTGGTGGGCATAGATGGAATCTTGTGAACATCCACCACCAAGTCCTTGCTTCCAGTCATATGATTAGTGGCTCCACTATCGAGCAACCATGATCCCCCACCGGAAGCAAACACCTTGTTGGTGGCTTTAGCCATGAGGCACTTGACGGTGATGCTCTCATTGGGTGAGTCAAAGAGTGACACTCGTGGAGTCATCGCAATGGCAATGGAGGCCATGGCAACCAACTCATCATCATCATCATCGTCATCCTCATTGTACTCTTCTTATACCACCAACGCTTTGGGAGGAGTCTTCTTGATGAAGTTGCTCTTGTTTGGGAATGACTTGGCTTTGTCCTTTCGGATGAGCTTGCCACCATTGTCTTCCCTCTTCTCATACGGGCACTCCGCAATAAAATGACTCACATTGCCACAATTATAGCAAGTACTCACACGTTGCTTACCCTTTGTGCCACTTGAGTTGTTCTTGTTGAAGTTGGGCCTTGAGTTTTTCTTGCTCCAAAATTGCCTTTAAGCAAGCGTCATGTGTTCATGATAGGCATACTTTGTATCTTCGGGGTTGCCCTCCTCTTCTTCTTCTTCGTCCTCTTCTTCCGCACTAACTTTGGACTTTAATGCAAGGTTGGGCTTCTTTGCTCTTTGAGAACGTAGCATGGCATTGTCGACGGTCTTGTCCAAGATGCTCATGGCCACAAACTCATCCAACACTTCACTTGAGGACAAAGTGTGGAAGTTCGGCCTTTGACGAATGATGGAGGACATGGCCTTGTGGTAAGGCATCATTGCCTTGAGGAATTTGCGCTTGATCCAATTGTCATCCGTGTCCTTGCTCCCATGATCTCGGAGTGAGACCGCGAGTTTGATTACTCTTTGATAAAGCTCACGAGGTTCTTCATCTTCTTTCATTGCAAACTCATCGGCTTCATCTTGCACTACTTCATAGTTGGAGCTTTGAATGCTTGCGCTTCCCCGATAGAGGGAGACAACGCAAAGCCATGCATCTTTGGCCAAGGCAAAGGGCCGAAGATGAGGGAGATCTTCGGGTGGAATTGCATCTTGGATGATGAAGAGAGCATTCTCATTGAATTGATTATCTGCGGCTTCTCTAGGGGTGAAGTTGCTTGGATCATGCGAATAGAAACCTTCTTCAATGATTCTCCAAAGATTAGTATTCACATGATTTAAATGACGCTTAAAGCGATAAACCCAAGAATCAAAGTCCTCATTTTTCACAATCTTAGGGGGAGGACCGGCATGATTCAAATGAGTAGAGGGAATCGGTCCACCATAGACAAGTGGAGGTTCCACATGGGCAAAGATGCTGGTGCCATTCTTACCACTAGAAGAAGGAGCTTTTTCACTAGTAGCATCCCCCTTGTCGGAGTTAGCATCCGTCACCTTGTTAGTGGGATCACCCACTTTCAACGGTGCGGTCGATAGTTTAAGCCCTTCAATGAATTTAGTAAACATGCTTTCAACCTCGGTCGTCATGGAGGTTCCCCCATCTCCCGTAGACGAGGCCGGATTCGCACCTGAGTGCTCCTCCACACCGTCTATGACATCAACCATACTCTTCGGATGACAAAGTCCTTAAAAAGAGACGAGGCTCTGATACCAATTGAAAGGATCAATATAGTTGACTAGAGGGGGGGTGAATAGGCAACTAACAATTTTTATCTTTTCTTTGCGAAATTAAACTTTGCATCAAAGTAGGTTTTCTAGATGTGCAACTAGGTGAGCAACCTATATGATGCAACAACAACAAGCACACAAGCAAGCAATGGAAATAACACCAATAAGCTTTCTCAAGTGAAGGTACGAGATAACCAAGAGTGGAGCCGATGAAGACGAGGATGTGTTACCGAAGTTCCTTCCTTTTGAGGGGAAGTACGTCTCCGTTGGAGCGGTGTGGAGGCGCAATGCTCCCCAAGAAGCCACTAGGGCCACCGTATTCTCCTCACGCCCTCACATAATGCGAGATGTCGTGATTCCACTATTGGTGCCCTTGGAGGCGGCGACCGGACCTTTACAAACAAGGTTGGGGCAATTTCCACAACTTAATCGGAGGCTCCCAACAACACCACGAAGCTTCACCACAATGGAATATGGCTCCGCGATGACCTCACCCGTCTAGGGTGCTCAAACACCCAAGAGTAACAAGATCCGCTAGGGATTAGTGGGGGAATCAAATTTCTCTTGGTGGAAGTGTAGATCGGGGCCTTCTCAACCAATCCCGAGCAAATCAACAAGTTTGATTGGCTAGGGAGAGAGATCAGGCGAAAATGGAGCTTGGAGTATTGATGGAGCATTGGGGGAAGAGGTGAGTCAATGTTGAAGAAGAAGACCCCCTTTTATACAGGGGGGAACAATCCAACCGTTACCCCCCTAAAACAGCCCCGCAGAGGGCGGTACTACCGCTGGGACCAGCGGTACTACCGCTCCCCCTCGCGGTACTGCCGTGCAGTCTGGGAGGGCTGGCGTATGAGCAGGAGTCAGACCCAGTGCGGTACTGCCGCGGTGGTAGGGCGGTACTACCACTCTCGAGCGGTACTACCGCTTCTACTGACGCTGCTTAGTGCCGCACAATCCGACACAAGAGGCGACCCCCTCGAGTCGACGCGGTAGGAGCCCGGTACCGCAGCGGTACTGCGGCTGAGGACCCACAGGCGGTACTACCGCTGGGCAACGCGGTACTACCGCTAGGACCAAAACAAGCTCATAAAGCAGGGAATGACCTCCATCGACGCGGGAAGGCTCAGAGGGTGCGAAAAGGAAGTGTACATGTTGATTCCACCCTAGCCTTACCAAAGCGGACCCCCTCTTGATAGTATGGTGACTCCTACGAGACAAGTCCACCAAACCAGAAACGAAAAAGCTACACCGTCTTGATTAAAACTCCGAGGAGAAAGAATCGTCTCGTGCCAAAGGATGAATCTCTGAAATGCTCAAAGCACACGATTAGTCCGCCAAAGCATTGTCATCAATCACCAAAACACCTTAGGCTTTGTTCGGTTGGTGGAGATGCAATCCCCTAGTGGCTTCAATCCATCCAGGGATTGGGTGACTCCCACCCCGTCACCCGATCCCCACTTCATTCCCACACCAAAATCTCTGTCACAGAATGCCATTCGGTTAGACCTCTTGCAGTCTTGCCAATGGAGCAAATATAATATTTCAAAGAATCAAATCATTCAATTCACTAGTTCCAGAGATAGATCCATCGACCAATTGGACATGGGAGTTGCAGCAAGCAGAGATGAGCCGTGGAGCTTCGTCGGAAAGACGACCATGGTCAGCGGTGGAAAAGGGGATGGGAACCCTAGAAATCAAAAGGGGAGAGAGGATCTTACCGGCCTGATGTTGGGGAGGAAGACCGGAGTAGGCTGCAGTGGCCGCTGAGCTCCGGCCCCTGCTCCGCCATCCAGGCCCGCCGCCGCCTACGCCGCTCTCGCCTTCTTCTCCTTTTCTGTTTCGACGGGCTCGGCTGAGCGGTTTCGTTCCGCGCGTGACGAGGCGTGGGTTAAATCCCGGTGAAAACCCGGCGGTTCGGAGTGGATTTGAACGGGGTATGAACCCGGCCGGGTCCAACCGAACGTGCATACGAGGGAGGTCGGGATCCAACACCGGCCGGGGCTAAAACCACACGGTTCGGCCGGGTTTTGACCCGATCCCGGCGGGGACGGGATTAAACGAACAAGGCCTTAGGGATAAATAAGCCCTTACAATAACCATGAACCTGTGGTTATGATCAACGACATGGAGAAACATGGCTACTTGCTCTTCCACACTAGTGTGGATACTATCTTGTTGCAGCCACCCTGCTCCTGAAGGTTTGCACAAGTCTGACAAATGGTGCTCCTTTCATTAAGCCAGGTGTGATCGATTAAATGGGGGGCGAGGGTATATTTCGCGCCATCCCGCCTCCGCCGATTTCCCTCTCCCGCCATCTCCGCCGAATTCCCTCTCCCGCCATCTCCGCCGAATTCCTCCTGCACCGCGCCTTATGCCGGGACTAGCTTTTGCATCCGAATCAGACTGGCTGGCTGGAAACAACCGATTCAAGCTTTCCTGGCAAGCCAGGCTCTGGGGCGCTTAAAGTTTCGTGCCGATACAAGTGAGGCCTCCTTGCATGCAACCAAACCCCTTTTCATCCGGCGCAAATCTGGTTGGGCTGTATGCAACCTACCAAACACGTCACTCATCAGCTACTTGGACACATCCATCCATAAATGGACGTAATTGTACAGTATAAAACTACTGGACCCAACTGTTTGCCCGTTAATTTATTTTTTACGGAATATTAGGTGAAGCAACATGGCTACTCGCTGATTCGACACGAGTTGAGGATGATGTCTACCTTTTTGTATTTAACCGCACATCATTAGGTTATGCACCCTCCAAAAAGCAGTCGAGACATGTATAAGATACGAATACTTGTTTTTGCATGCTAGAATCGTGACACTGTCTGCATACGGCATATGTCGTGCCTCTTACATCAATGCAGCGTCACATGGGCAGTACAAGGATAAGATGTACGTGTATGTGCTCATATGAATGAGTGTGTGTTTATGTGCGAGTAATCTGCAATTACTGTGTTAAAAAAAGTACATTATTCACCGGCGACCGGTCACATAAATATCGAGGTAGCCAAGCCTGTCCCTGCTCTCTTGTAAGATTCTGCCCATCAGCTCTTCCAGAATACACTCATTTTATCAAGGCAGATGGCGAATGGACAACTGCTGCTTGGAAGTACGTAAGTTTAGTAGCAGCACGTGCCACGACTTTTCAACTCGAACTGGTAAGGCAGACAATCCCTAGTTGCATGTTTATATGATATTTAGTCCTGAATACCGATGCTTATTTTGTCGCGGCTAGAAGCCGACAGTGTCATATGACTGAAACACCACCTCAGCATGACCCCAGTGAGGCATTTGTTAGGTAGTATGTACCTCATTACTTCCAGAGCTTTTAGACCACTACATTACATGAACTGCCCAGCTGTTGACGGTCTTTTTTGTTCATACAACAACTAGACTCAAGGTGGGGTACTTCTTGAGTTGGTCTCACCCGGCTGAATCTGGGTAAGATAGAATGTTTTTCCGCTTCCATACAACTTAAAAACTGAAACCTGTCTCTACTTAAGTGTTTCTTAGATGGATTGGGGATATTAGTTGATCATTTCCCACTCAAGAAAAATGTTGGTACGTCGTTTAATTAGTGCTAATATGCTACTGTAAAATATGATTCGGCTGCAGACTGAGACAGCTAGTGTGCTGTTCACAAGGAAAGCTGCTGCTTAGTCTACCAGAAACTGAAGGCACATCCCCGCGTGCAGTCCAACCCTCACTGGAAAAATGCAGCGCTACGGATGGTGAACCACCATTAATCATTCATTAGTGTCAATTGGCTATTCGGTCAGCGTCAAATCCCTTGAGAAAAGAAAAGCTCCATGCGTAGAGGGTGGGCCAGCTGCTGTTAACTAAAGAGGACTTCTGCAGGTATTCAAGCCAGGTGGCATAAGTTGACCGGTTAAACCCGCCTACGGGAGTCTGAGCTGTCACTGAATTGTTATTACACAGTTGATAGGCTTCTAAATTGTTCAGTTGCTGTCTTGCACGGATTAGCACAGGAGTAATTCCGGGGAGAACCAAACGGTGTTGGGATAAGAATCCTCCTAAAGCTCCGGCTGGTGCTTTTCATGTCGCAAGGGTAATAATAATCTAAAATAACATATGTTGCCAAAGGGGGTGCCAATTTTTTTTGGAACCTGGTGCTTTTCATAGCATTTTCAATTTTCAATTTTTAAGAAATCAAGCAATTCTAAAAAAATTTGTGGCAACCATTCTCGAATGTTCTACTCATGAATAAAGTTTCGTGAAGAAATGAGTTGGTGTTCTTCTGGGCCAAAGGAACAAAATTGCAACTGCAAAAATCTTGAATACTAACTTTTGTATAAACAATTTTGCTTTTTCTTTCTCTCGCAATTTTTTTTTTGCTTTTTCTTCGCACAAAAGACCACGGAGTCATTTATTTTCGAAATTTTACACAGACCATATTCGTTACAGAATTATTTGACTTTTTTTGGGTAAACAATTAGGGTGTACCTAGACCCAAGGTTCATTTGGGTATTTTCATTTCAAAGGTTGCTATTCTGTTTATGTTCCGAAGTGTTTGCTTACTTCATTTAACCCGTGGTGTATCTTTTTGCTTACTTCTCTGTGACAATGATTGAAGGTTAACTTTGAGAAATCAAGTGATAGTTGTTTGCATTCGGCCACCACTGCAGCATCTGGTCCCAGGTATTCATCAACCGATTGTACTGATGCAATGGCGAAGGAGTAATCAGATTCTACCTCTGCCATGTTGCATCCCATCCCATGCTTAAGAGGAGATACAAACCATTCCTTATAGCTAAAAATTCAGCAGCGTCCAAGCCCTAACGTGCGGGAAGAACCATGATGCTGCGGTGACCTTTGTTTGACTATTAATCTAACCGGGGTGCTGCCTTTTATCCAAATAGAAATACGGACACGCCTATATATCTCGTTTAAGCACAAAATAGCTCGGCTCGCCTAGAGGGAATCGGCCAGGTAACCATGTGGGTTCGTCATGCACATGTTCTTTTATTATTTAGTTTTGTTTATATTCCAAAAATTATAATATACATATAGAAGGAAAATTAGGTTAGATATTGTTCATCGCACATTTAAAAATTATTTGTGCAATATAAAGAAGTGTTCGCTCAATTCTTGTAAAATATTTTTACGGTTTGAAGAAAATGTTTGTGACATTTAAAAATGTACACACATTTTAGTACGCGACGTTTTCCAAAACAGATAAAAATATTCGTGAAATTTTAAAAAATGATTTGTGCCAATAAAAAAATGTAAGGTACATTTCAAAAACGCATTTGAAAATATGTTTCCAACAATTTAAAAAATTATACAATGTAAAAAATGTCGCATGCTTAAATGTTTTTATCATTGAAAATTTGTTTCAGCGTCTATTTAATTTTTTAACACGAATTCATTTTTTATAACATTTATTTGAAAAAATATTAATCATGTATTTGATTTTTTAAAATTATGTATATATATCTACAAAAATGGTAATCATGTACTTGAATTTTTTTTAACGTGTATAAAAATGTACAATGAGTAAAATCAATCATATGTTGGAAAAGAAATATGAAAAGGGAAAAACCAAGGAAAACATAGAAATCGTCACAAAGCAGTGAACAAATGACAAAAAAATCATAGGGAAAAAAATACTCACACGGTTGTTACAGTACTGGGCCATAACACTAGCGCCGCACCACGCTCGTGCAGTATATGGACCGGTCCATATTCGGGTTTTAGTGAGTCTTTCTTCCACCTTTATTCCGTTTATTGCATTTTCTTGTTCCATTTTTCTTTTGATTTCTTAATCACTTTTAAAAAAAATCAAAATAATTCTGAAATATGGACACATTTTTTGGTATCTCTGAAGTTTTTCGAAATTAGGAAAAAAAGCAAATCAATGTTTTTGTAAATCCAAGACCTTTTTTATATTCGTGAGTATTTTATAAAATTTGGAACATTTTTTGGGGAAATGTTTTAGAATTTACGATTATGTTTTTATAATTTGGATATATTTTCTAAATTTGTTAACATTTTCCTAAATACAGGAACAATCTTCAAATTCATGAACATTTTTTTAAATACATCTTCAAATTCGTTAGCATTTTTTGAAATATAGGGTAAAAATCTCTAATTCATTATTTCTTTTTAAATTCATGAGCCATTTTTAAATAAATGATTATTTTTTAAATCTGGGAACAATATTCCAATTCCTTAGCATTTTTTGAAATATAGGAAAAAATATCTAATTCATGATTTCCTTTTAAATTCACAACTATTTTTAAATAAATGATTCTTTGTTAAATCTGGAAACAATATTCCAATTCGTTAGCATTTTTTGGAAATATCGGAAAAATCTCTAATTCATGATTCTTTTGTAAAATGCGAAAACATGTTTACAATTTAGAACATTTTTCCAATTTGGAATATTTTTAAAAAATTCAGAAGTTATTTTTGAAATACCATACTTTTATTAGAAAACAAGTGAAAAAGCAAAAGCAAAAGAAAAAACAGGGATGCCTTGCACCTGAATGGGCCCGCCCAAAGCAAGGGGGTGGGGACCCGTTTGCTCACTTCGTGCGAACATGTCAGGAATAGGAGCTTCCTTCTTGCATAGTGGAAAAGAAATAGCTCCTGCAAAGAAATACTCCCTCCCTATGGGACGGAGGGAGTATCAATTAAATAGTGATTTCGCGAATTAACATGTGGTTGAGTTGGTTAGATGGACAGTGATATCCCCAACCTATCAGGGTTCAAATCCTGATGCTCGCATTATTCCTGGATTTATTTCAGGATTTCCGGCGATACGCTTTCAGTGGGAGGAGACGTTCCCGTCGACGACGAGGCGCCTACGGTGACTTCGTAAATCTCAAGATGATATGCCGGCTCAGTCTCTCGGAAATGCTCATAAAGGTAGGGTGTGCGTGTGTGTGTTCATAGGAGTGAGTGTATGCGCGTGTATATGAGCGCTTGTGTCTGTACTGATGCTCAAAAAGAAAAATGATTTCGAAGTAAACACCACAAAGCCAATCGAGCAACATGTGGTCAGAAATTGTAACAGTGACTAATGTTCTAAATACTGAGTCCTCCTGTTCAGAAACCTATGTTCGTCAATTCAAAAATCGTTCGGGAATTTCCAAAATTGTTTCCAGACTTAAAAATGCTTGCAGATTAAAAAAGTGTCCGCTGATTCAGAAAATGTGCGATCTAAGGGTGATCGCAGGTGGCAGCGTTGATCTGATCAACTACTTGGACACATGTCAGCCACAAATGGACGTAAATAAATTATATAAAACTAGTGGACCCAACTGCTGAGTCGTTAATTTGTTTTCGACGGAATATTAGGTGAAGCACGGAGCAACATGGCTACTCGCTGATTGGACCGCTCACTTGAATATCGAAGTAGCCAAGCCTGTCCCTGCTCTCTTGTACTACGATTCTGCCCATCAGCTCTTCCAGAATACACTCATTTTATCAGGTCAGATGGCGAGCGGACAGCTACTGCTTGGAAGTAAGTTTAGCGGTAGCACGTGCCACGACTTCTCAACTGGAATTAGAAAGACAGACAATCCCTAGTTGCATGTTCATCATACATATTTATGTTAGTCCTGAATACTGATACTTATTTTTCACGGTTAGAAGCTGACAGTGTCATATGACTGAAACACCTGCTCAGCATAACCTCTACTCCTCTAGCGGGGCACTTGGTTGGGTAAGTACGTACCTGATTTAACGAACTGCCCAAGCAGTTGACGGTGTTTTTGCTCATACAACAACTTCCCGGAAACATGAGGTGGACTCAACGTGGATATTTCTTGAGTTGGTCTCTCCTGGCTGAATCTGAATAAGATAGGATGTTTTCCCGGTTTAAAGATGAAACCTGCAGACTGAGACAGATAGTGTGCTTTCCACGAGCAAAGCTGAAACTGAAGACACATCCCCGCGTGTAGTCCAGCGCTACAATGGAAAAATGCAGTGCTGCTGATGGTGAACCACCGTTAATTATTTTTTTGACAGGGTGAACCACCGTTAATCATCCATTAGTGTCAATTGGTTGTTCGGTTAGCGTCCAAACCCGTTGAGAAAAGAAAAGCTCCATGCGTATTGCGTAGAGGACCTGCTGCTGTGAACTAAAGAGGACCTGTCTGCAGGTATTCAAGCCAGGTGGCATAAGCTGACCGGTTAAACCCACCTACGTGAGTCTGAGCTGTCACTGAATTGTTATTACAAAGTCGATAGGCTTCTAAATTGTTCAGTTGCTGTCTTGAACGGATTAGCATAGGAGTAATTCCGGGGAGAACCAAACGGTGTTGGGATAAGAATCCTCCTAAAGCTCCGGCTGGTGCTTTTCATGTCGCAACGAACATACCATAAGGTTTCCAAAGGGGGTGCCTATTTTTGGAACCTGGTGCTTTTCATAGCATTTTAATTTTTCAAGTTTTTTAAAATCAAACAATTCTCGAACATTTTTTTTCTCGAATACGCACGAGTGTGCGTATCATATATTAAAGAAGAAAGGGGAAGAGCCCTCCACAGTTATATTACATCCCTACCGGCGTTTCATCGCCATCCGCCTACACACTAAACCGACTACTCGCCGTGTGCCCACTCCGGTGCCCCTATGAAGGCCGCTGCCAGGTCTCCTCTCAAAATGCCCGCCTGCATCCAAGCTCTACTCACGCTTCCTATTCGGTCCATAAGGCGTGTAACGCTTACATTCGCCCCGTCGAACACTATGGCGTTCCTGTGCTTCCATAGCTCCCACAGGGTGAGCAGACATACGGTGCGGATTGTTTTCGCGTTACGCCTGGGCGAGCCGTGCCTAGTGCACCAGTCCTGCAGTGTCTCTCCTGCCTGCGGCGCACCCGCTGGCATGTTGAAGGCCGAGAAGCGGTCCCAAACCTCCCGTGCCAGCACACACTCCACAAGTAGGTGGCGATCGTTTCGTCGTGCTGATCGCAAAATGGGCAGGCGTCTAGGTATGGTAGCCCTCGCCTCGCCAATCTGTCCGACGTCCAGCACCTATTCATGATTGCTAACCATGCAAAGAAACGACGTCGGAGTGGAGCCTTCGAACGCCAAGTGAAAGCCGCCGTGGGGGACACCTGTCGTCCGGCAAATCGAGCCGCGTAGGCCGATCGGGCCGAGAACTCGCCACTCCTCTCCCAAGACCAGGAGAAGGAGTCCACAATTTCCTCCTGGAGCTGCACCTCCCCAATCCTGAGCCAGATGCTCATATACTCCTCGATCCCGGCCATGTCGCCAATAGGCCCTATGTCCATGGCCCACCGGCCGTGCGCAACAGCCTCAAAAACTGTCTGTGTCCCTCTGATCCTTGTCGTGACTGAGCCGTATGCGCGCGGTGCGAGCTCTTGAATCCGAAAGCCGTCGAGCCAACGATCCTCCCAAAACAGCGTGTCACGCCCGTTCCCAACAGTCACTCTGGGAAAAGCTGCTTGGCCTCCTTTGGCACTGAAAAGGAGAACTCCGCCCAGGGCCTGTCTCGATCCACTCTCTTTAACCATAACCACCTGGTTTGAAGCGCCACATTCGTCCAGGCCAGGTCGGGGATGCCAAGCCCACCGGACCACTTAGGCGTGCAAACCCGGTTCCAGGCCACCGCACAGGCGCCTCCGCCTGCATCCGGCTTGCCGCCCAAAAAAATCCTCGGCAAATCTTAACCATCGCGGCGATGGTCCTCGGTGGCAAGCCAAGAGCCAGCATGGAATGGATCGGTATGGCAGATAGCACCGATTGTACCAGTAATGCACGGCTGCTCTTGGTAGGGTCGCCGCCTTCCAGTGCGGCAGCGCATGGCCAACTGATCCACAAGCCCTTGCAGTTGCGCCGCCATGAGCTTCCTGAGGGAGAGCGGGAGGCCCAAGTATTTGCATGGAGAGGCAGCGGCAGGGCACCCAAGCGTGTCACACACAAGAGTCAGCTGCTCCTCAGAGCATCGGATGGGAAGTGCTGCGCTTTTTGCCATGTTGACAAGCAGACCGGCAGCCTGACCGAAGGCGCGCAGGATCAAATCACAGGCTACCAAGTCCCTCCGCTCCGGCCTGATGAAGATGGTCACATCATCCGCAAACATGGAAATCCGCTGCCGCAGTCCACGACGTGCCAGGGGGGTGAGAATGCCAACTGCCGTGGCCTTGAGGAACAACCGATGCAGCGATTCCATGCACAAGATGAATAGCATTGGGGATACCGGGTCTCCCTGGCGGAGCCCGCAGCAGTTGAAGATCGTGTCACCGGGCACCCCATTCACCGCAATCTGCGTGGACGACGTGGAAAGAATGCCACAAATCCAAGCTCGCCATCTTCCTCCAAAGCCCATGTGCTCCAGCACTTCCAGTAGGAACGGCCATTAAATGGTGTCGAAGGCCTTAGCGATGTCCAACTTCAGGAGCACCGTGGGCTCCCGCAGAGCGTGTAGGTGCCTAGCCGTGCACTGAACCAACATGAAGTTGTCATGGAGAGACCTCCCGCTCACAAACGCACTTTGATGGTTGCCCACGAGATGCGGTAGTTCCGCCGCCAGCCTTGTTGCCAGGACCTTCTCGAAAATCTTGATTGCCCCATGGATGAGGCTCACCGGTCTGTAGTATTCTCGAACTTTTTTGTGGCGAACGTTGTTGAATGTTCTACTCATGTATAAAGTTTCGCGAATAAATGAGTCTGGTGTTCTTCTTGACCAAACAAACAAAATTACAACTTCAAACAACTTGAATACTAACTTTTGTATAAACGATTTTGTTTTCTTCGCACGGGAGACCACAGGAGTCATTTATTTTCGAAACTTTACACACGAGTAGACCATATTCGTTACAAAAAAGTTATAGAATTGTTTGACATTTTTTATTTCTTTTTAACAATGAGGGTGTGCCTAGACCCAAGGTTCATTTGGATATTTTCGTTTAAAAGGTTGCTATTATGTTTATGTTCCGAAGTGTTTGCTTACTTCATTTCGCCCATGGTATACCTTGTTGTCAACCGGAATACATGTTTTCCTTAAATAGAAACCTCAGTTTCAGAACAAACTTGAACATACCATTGAGTTCAGCACATATCAAAAGATTTACAGCAAGAATTACATAGATGATCATAATCATGTTCGGCAGCTTATAGTATCTAGACATTAGAGCACAAAGAGAGAGATGAGTATATATCTACTAGTAATACATATGGTTGCGAATGGTAAACATAGGAAGAAGAAAATCATACAGCTTGAACAGGACGAGGGGACAATTGTGGGGCATGAGAATCTGAGAGCTTATATCTCTAATTATTATAAACAACTTTTGGGCCTCCAGAAGCAAGGACGGTGGCCCTAGATGAATCTGTTATTGGAGATATCCTTCAGCTCCAGGTAGAGGAGAATGATATGAAGGAAATATGCCCTAGAGGCAATAATAAAGTTATTATTTATTTCCTTATATCATGATAAATTTTTATTATTCATGCTAGAATTGTATTAACCGGAAACATAATACATGTGTGAATACATAGACAAACAGAGTGTCACTAGTATGCCTCTACTTGACTAGCTCGTTGATCAAAGATGGTTATGTTTCCTAACCATAGACATGACTTGTCATTTGATTAACGGGATCACATCATTAGGAGAATGATGTGATTGACTTGACTCATTCCGTTAGCATAGCACTTGATCGTTTAGTTTGTTTCTATTGCTTTCTTCATGACTTATACATGTTCCTATGACTATGAGATTATGCAACTCCCGTTTACCGGAGGAACACTTTGTGTGCCACCAAACGTCACAACGTAACTGGGTGATTATAAAGGTGCTCTACAGGTGTCTCCGAAGGTACTTGTTGGGTTGGCGTATTTCGAGATTAGGATTTGTCACTCCGATTGTCGGAGAGGTATCTCTGGGCCCTCTCGGTAATGCACATCACTTAAGCCTTGCAAGCATTGCAAGTAATGAGTTAGTTGCAGGATGATGTATTATGGAACGAGTAAAGAGACTTGCCGGTAACGAGATTGAACTAGGTATTGAGATACCGACGATCGAATCTCGGGCAAGTAACATACCGATGACAAAGGGAACAATGTATGTTGTTATGCAGTCTGACTGATAAAGATCTTCATAGAATATGTGGGAGCCAATATGAGCATCCAGGTTCTGCTATTGGTTATTGACCGGAGACGTGTCTCGGTCATGTCTACATTGTTCTCGAACCCGTAGGGTCCGCACGCTTAAGGTTTCGATGACAGTTATATTATGAGTTTATGAGTTTTGATGTACCGAAGGAGTTCGGAGTCCCGGATGAGATCGGGGACATGACGAGGAGTCTCAAAATGGTCGAGTCGTAAATATCGATATATTGGACGACTATATTCGGACATCGGAAAGGTTCCGAGTGATTCGGGTATTTTTCGGAGTACCGGAGAGTTACGGGAATACGTATTGGGCCATATGGGAAAGAAGGAAAAGGGCCTAAAGGGTGGCCGCACCCCTCCCCTTGGTCTGGTCCGAATTGGACTAGGGAAGGGGGGCGCCCCCTTCCTTCCTTCTCTGTTTTCCTTCCTCTTTTCCTATTCCATATGGGAGGTGGAATCCTACTAGGACTAGGGAGTCCTAGTAGGACTCCACACTTGGCGCGCCCCCTCCTAGGGCCGGCCTCCTCCTCCCTTGCTCCTTTATATACGGGTGCAGGGGGGCACCCCAAAGACACAACAATTGATCATTGATCTCTTAGCCGTGTGCGGTGCCCCCTTCCACCATAATCCTCGATAATATTGTAGCGGTGCTTAGGCGAAGCCCTGCGACAGTAGAACATCAAGATCGTCACCACGCCGTCGTGCTGACGGAACTCTTCCCCGACATTCTGCTGGATCAGAGTCCGGGGATTTTCATCGAGCTGAATGTGTGCTAGAGCTCGGAGGTGCCGTAGTTTCGGTGCTTGATCGGTCGGGCCGTGAAGACGTACGACTACATCAACCGCGTTGTGCTAACGCTTCCACTTTCGGTCTACGGGGTACGTAGACAACACTCTCCTCTCTCGTTGCTATGCATCACCATGATCTTGCGTGTGCGTAGGAAATTTTTGAAATTACTACGTTCCCCAACAGTGGCATCCGAGCCTAGGTTTTATGCGTTGATGTTATGCACGAGTAGAACCCAAGTGAGTTGTGGGCGATATAAGTCATACTGCTTACCAGCATGTCATACTTTGGTTCGGCGGTATTGTTGGATGAAGCGGCCTGGACCGACATTACGCGTACGCTTACGCGAGACTGGTTCTACCGACATGCTTTGCACATAGGTGGCTGGCGGGTGTCAGTTTCTCCAACTTTAGTTGAACCAAGTGTGGCTACGCCCGGTCCTTGCGAAGGTTAAAACAGCACCAACTTGACAAACTATCGTTGTGGTTTTGATGCGTAGGTAAGAACAGTTCTTGCTAAGCCCGTAGCAGCCACGTAAAACTTGCAACAACAAAGTAGAGAACGTCTAACTTGTTTTTGCAGGGCATGTTGTGATGTGATATGGTCAAGACATGATGCTAAATTTTATTGTATGAGATGATCATGTTTTGTAACCGAGTTATCGGCAACTAGCAAGAGTCATATGGTTGTCGCTTTATTGTATGCAATGCAATTGCGCTGTAATGCTTTACTTTATCACTAAGCGGTAGCGATAGTCGTGGAAGCATAAGATTGGCAAGAAACCTAAGCTGTCGTTTCTTAAAGTTTGAGGTTGCAATGCTTATGTGAAAAAGTTTCAACCTGATAAGCTCTAACCCAAATCGGAGAAGTGCGTCTTCATAGGATACCCAAAAGAAAATGTTGGATACACCTTCTATTACAGATCCGAAGGCAATATATTCGTTTCTTTGAATTGATCCTTTCTAGAAAAGGAGTTTCTCTCGAAAGAAGTGAGTGGGAGGAAACTAGAACTTGATGAGGTAACTGTACCTGCTCCCTTATTGGAAAGTAGTTCATCATAGAAATCTGTTCCTGTGACTACTACACCGACTAGTGAGGAAGCTAATGATGATGATCATGTAACTTCAGATCAAGTTACTACCGAACCTCGTAGGTAAACCAGAGTGGTACGGTAATCCTGTTCTGGAGGTCATGTTACTTGACCATGACGAGCCTACGAACTATGAGGAAGCGATGATGAGCCCAGATTCCGTGAAATGGCTTGAGGCCATGAAATCTGAGATGAGATCCATGTATGAGAACAAAGTATGGATTTTGATTGACTTGCCCAATGATCGGCGAGCCATTGAGATTAAATGGATCTTCAAGAGGAAGACGAACGCTGATAGTAGTGTTACTATCTACAAAGCTAGAATTGTCGCAAAAAGGTTTTCGACAAGTTTAAGGTGTTGACTACGATGAGAGTTTCTCACTCGTATCTATGCTTAAGTCTGTCTGAATCATGTTAGCAATTGCCGCATTTTATAAAATTTGGCAAATGGATAAACAAAACTGCATTCCTTAATGGATTTATTAAAGAAGAGTTGTATATGATGCAACCAGAAGGTTTTGCCAATCCTAAAGGTACTAACAAAATATGCAAGCTCCAGCGATCCATCTATGGACTGGTGCAAGCATCTTGAGTTGGAATATACGCTTTGGTAAGTTGATCAAAGCATATAGTTTTATACAGACTTGCGGTGAAGGCTGTATTTATAAGAAAGTGAGTGGGAGCACTACAACATTTCTGATAAGTATATGTGAAAGACATATTGTTGATCGGAGATAATGTAGAATTATTCTGCAAAGCATAAAGGAATGTTTGAAAGGAGTTTTTCAAAGAAAGACCTCGGTGAAGCTGCTTACATATTGATCATCAAGATCTATAGAGATAGATCAATACGCTTGATAAGTTTTTTCAATGAGTACATACCTTGACAAGATTTTGAAGTAGTTCAAAATGGAACAGTCAAAAAGGAGTTCTTGCCTGTGTTACAAGGTGTGAAGTTGAGTAAGACTCAAAACCCGACCACGGCAGAAGATAGAGAGAGAATGAAAGTCATTCCCTATGCCTCAACCATAGGTTCTATAAAGTATGCCATGCTGTATACCCGACCTATTGTATACCCTGCCCCGAGTTTGGCAAAGGAGTACAATAGTGATCTAGGAGTAGATCACTGGACATTGGTCAAAATTATCCTTAGTGGAATAAGGATATGTTTCTCGATTATGGAGGTGACAAAAGATTCGTCGTAAAGGGTTACGTCGATGCAAGTTTTGACACTGATCCAGATGACTCTAAGTCTCAATCTGGATACATATTGAAAGTGGGAACAATTAGCTAGATTAGCTCCATGCAGAGCATTGTTGACATAGAAATTTGCAAAATACTTACGGATCTGAATGTGGCAGACCCGTTGACTAAACTTCTCTCACAAGCAAAACATGATCACACCTCAGTACTCTTTGGGTGTTAATCACATAGCGATGTGAACTAGATTATTGACTCTAGTAAACCCTTTGGGTGTTGGTCACATGTCGATGTGAACTATGGGTGTTAATCACATGGTGATGTGAACTATTGATGTTAAGTCACATGGCGATGTGAACTAGATTATTGACTCTAGTGCAAGTGGGAGACTGAAGGAAATATGCCCTAGAGGCAATAATAAAGTTATTATTTATTTCCTTATATCATGATAAATGTTTATTATTCATGCTAGAATTGTATTAACCGGAAACATAATACATGTGTGAATACATAGACAAACAGAGTGTCACTAGTATGCCTCTACTTGACTAGCTCGTTGATCAAAGATGGTTATGTTTCCTAACCATAGACATGACTTGTCATTTGATTAATGGGATCACATCATTAGGAGAATGATGTGATTGACTTGACCCATTCCGTTAGCATAACACTTGATCGTTTAGTTTGTTGCTATTGCTTTCTTCATGACTTATACATGTTCCTATGACTATGAGATTATGCAACTCCCGTTTACCGAAGGAACACTTTGTGTGCCACCAAACGTCACAACGTAACTGGGTGATTATAAAGGTGCTCTACAGGTGTCTCCAAAGGTACTTGTTGGGTTGGCGTATTTCGAGATTAGGATTTGTCACTCCGATTGTCGGAGAGGTATCTCTGGGCCCTCTCGGTAATGCACATCACTTAAGCCTTGCAAGCATTGCAACTAATGAGTTAGTTGCAGGATGATGTATTACGGAACGAGTAAAGAGACTTGCCGGTAATGAGATTGAACTAGGTATTGAGATACCGATGATCGAATCTCGGGCAAGTAACATACCGATGACAAAGGGAACAACGTATGTTGTTATGCGGTCTGACCGATAAAGATCTTCGTAGAATATGTGGGAGCCAATATGAGCATCCAGGTTCTGCTATTGGTTATTGACCGGAGACGTGTCTCGGTCATGTCTACATTATTCTCGAACCCGTAGGATCCGCACGCTTAAGGTTTCGATGACAGTTATATTATGAGTTTTGATGTACCGAAGGAGTTTGGAGTCCCGGATGAGATCGGGGACATGACGAGGAGTCTCGAAATGGTCGAGACGTAAAGATCGATATATTGGATGACTATATTCGGACATCGGAAAGGTTCCGAGTGATTCGGGTATTTTTCGAAGTACCGGAGAGTTACGGGAATACGTATTGGGCCTTATTGGGCCATATGGGAAAGAAGGAAAAGGGCCTAAAGGGTGGCCGCACCCCTCCCCTTGGTCTGGTCCGAATTGGACTAGGGAAGGGGGGCGCCCCCTTCCTTCCTTCTCTGTTTTCCTTCCTCTTTTCCTATTCCATATGGGAGGTGGAATCCTACTAGGACTAGGGAGTCCTAGTAGGACTCCACACTTGGCGCGCCCCCTCCTAGGGCCAGCCTCCTCCTCCCTTGCTCCTTTATATACGGGTGCAGGGGGGCACCCCAAAGACACAACAATTGATCATTGATCTCTTAGCCGTGTGCGGTGCCCCCTTCCACCATAATCCTCGATAATATTGTAGCGGTGCTTAGGCGAAGCCCTGCGACGGTAGAACATCAAGATCGTCACCACGCCGTCGTGCTGACGGAACTCTTCCCCGACATTCTGCTGAATCGGAGTCCGGAGATCTTCATCGAGCTGAACGTGTGCTAGAACTCGGAGGTGCCGTAGTTTCGGTGCTTGATCGGTCGGGCCGTGAAGACGTACGACTACATCAACCGTGTTGTGCTAACGCTTCCGCTTTCGGTCTATGAGGGTATGTAGACAAGACTCTCCTCTCTCGTTTCTATGCATCACCATGATCTTGCGTGTGCGTAGGAAAATTTTGAAATTACTACGTTCCCCAACATGATATTCTATCTGCACCGTTTACTAAGAAAGAGGTTCTGGATGCAATCTCACAAATGAAACCGAATAAAGCACTGGGACCAGATGGGTTTCTAGCTAAATTCTATAAGAAATGTTGGCATATTATTAAGGATGATCTTATGCCTATGTTTCATGATTTCTTTAACGGTCATTTAGACCTATTTCATCTTAACTTTGGTATGATTATGCTGTTGCCAAAGAAAGAAGAGGCAGTTCGGATCGAACAATTCAGGCCCATATGTCTTCTTAACATGAGTTTCAAAATTTTCACAAAGGTGGGTACCAATAGATTGACACAGATTGCTCATTCAGTGGTACAACCGAGCCAGACAACGTTCATGCCAGGGCGACACATACTTGAAGGGGTGGTCATTCTGCATGAAACGCTACATGAAATTCATTCCAAGAAACTAGATGGGGTTATCTTCAAAGTGGATTTTGAGAAGGCATATGATAAAGTTAAGAGGCCTTTCCTTCAGCAGGCAATGCACATGAAAGGATTTAGTGAGGCATGGCGGAACCAAGTGGGTTCTCAAGTCCAGAAGGGTAGTGTCGGAATCAAGGTTAACGATTGTATCGGTCATTACTTTTAGACACACAAGGGTTTGAGACAAGGGGATTCCATGTCTCCTCTCTTGTTTAATGTAGTGGCCGATATGTTGGTCATTCTTATTGGCAGGGCAAAGCAATATGGTCAAGTGGAGGGGTTAGTTCCTCATATGGTCGATGGAGGAGTATCCATCTTACAGTATGCTGACGACACTATCTTATTCATGGAACATGACATTGCTAAGGCGCGCAATATGAAACTTATATTATGTCTCTTAGAACAATTGTCTGGTTTAAAGATAAACTTTCACAAGAGCGAGTTGTTCTGCTTTGGGAATGCCAAAGACGAGCAAAACACTTATAGACAACTGTTCGGGTGTGAATTAGGTTCTTTACCATTTAGTTATTTGGGCATACCGATTCATCACTGTAAGTTATCCAATAAAGAATGGAAGTATATCGAAGATCGAATTGAAAATAAGCTTAGCTGCTGGAAGGGCAAGCTTATGTCGTATGGAGGTCGGCTAGTGCTGATTAACTCGGTTCTGACTAGTATGCTGATGTTCTTACTATCGTTCTTCGAGATTCCGAAAGGGGTATGGAAGCGACTTGATTTCTTCATATCTCGGTTCTTTTGGCAGTCAAATGAGGCCAAGAGGAAATACCGTCTCGCGCGATGGGATATCCTTTGCCGACCAAAAGACCAGGGGGTCTCGATATTGAGAACTTAGAAATCAAGAATAAATGCCTTATGAGCAAATGGCTCTACAGGTTAGAGACAGAGCCAGAGGGCATGTGGCCATAGATTTTGCGCAATAAGTATTTACAGTCGAAAACGCTCGCCCAGGTTACCATGAGGTCAACTGACTCACCATTCTGGAAGGGACTTATGAGAACGAAGGACTTGTTCTTTCATAGGGTCAAATTCTTGGTTGGCAATGGGATGCCAACCGGATTTTGGGAGGATACGTGGTTAAGAGAGACACCCCTGGTCGTACAATATCCCCCCTTCATAACATTATGCAACGTAAGGAGGATTACGTAGGCACGGTTTTCCAAAAAATTCCCTTGAATATTCAGTTCAGACGTGCGTTAGTTGGTGAGTGATGGAATGCCTGGATGCACTTGGTTCGGAGGTTGATAGATGTACAACTCTCAGACCAGCCGGATTCGACGTAATGGAAATTAGCTAAAAATGGGGTATTTACGGTGAAATCCTTCTATATGGATTTGATTAATTCTGGCCCAATCTCAAGATCGTTGCATATTTGTAAGGTTAAGGTTCTCTTGCATATTAAAATCTTTATGTGGCTCGTCCACAAGAAAGTAATACTCACCAAGGACAGCTTAATCAAGAGGCGATGGGTAGGAAGTTCACATTGTTGTTTTTGTGATCATGATGAAACAATACAACATCTATTCCTTGAATGCCCACTCGCCAAATTACTTTGGAGAACGATTCATATAGCCTTTAACATTAATCCTCCAGTTGACATTGAGTCGTTGTTTGGAACGTGGTTAGCTAGGGTTGAGCATACTACTGCGGGCCGTATTCGGATTGGAATATGCGCGCTTCTGTGGGCTATATGGAACTGTAGAAACGATATGATTTTTAACAGACAACACACTTTAACTTTCTTGCAGGTCATCTTCAGAGCTACCGCATGGATCCGTACGTGGTCTTTACTCCTATGGACTCCAGGGAGTCTTTGGTTACTGGGTGCAACCAGTGGGAGATGGTACCACTGGCTATATTCAACCGGTTCGGATGGCGGTCGCATAACAGGATAAGAGTCTAGGGAGCTTATGCTTATCCTTTATATTGCCGTACTGGTTGTGATTGTCAGCATGTACTTTTCTTTTTTCATTTGTTTCGCTCCGCTTACGAGTTGTAATACTTTTATGACTTTGTGCTACTTCATAGATCTTTAAAAAGATGGCTGCATGCATCATGATGATACAGAGGCCGGGGGTACGCCTCTATTTCCAAAAAAAATAATCTACTAGTAATACAAACTCATAGTCTAAAGATGGACTACTCACACCTCATCAGAGAGCAGTTTGGTGATGGTGTTTATGAAGATTGACGACAATTCACCCTTCTTGGAGTATCGAAGAAGCAATATAAAACAGAAATCTGTCTAATAAATATTCAACAGAAACGCGGGGAAATACGCAAATTAACTGGAAAATGAATCAATATGTATGCTAAAAAATGATTAAATATGTTTATGACGTGTCAGCTTGCCAGGGGATGAGCAAGACCGCGAGGTTCACTAGCTTATTGTTTTGGCTTCTCTGACAGGTTTAATTACACTGCCACATAATTCCATACGTTCTTCTTGTTGAATTAGTTATCACAGTTCTTGATGGTTCATACCAAATTTTCGCAGAAACATAAGGCGGACACGGGTGTATGCTTTTTTCAATTGTTATAGTGTCGGAGTTGGCGAATTCGGCTAAATCTGAGCAGATAGGGTGCTGCTTGATGGCATGTCATCGAAGCATCTAATGTCAGTTGATCATTTAATTAACGGTAATATGTGGTTCGGTTGCAAACCGAGACAAATAGTTTGCTGTCCACAGGGAAAGCTCCTGCTTATCTTACCAGAATTGAGGACACATGTTGGCTGTTGATGGTTAGCCATTAATCATTCAATACTGCCAATTGGTTGTGCAAGACTTCGAGTCCCTTGAGAAAAGAAAAGAAAAGAAAACTCAATATGCAGAGGACATCAAGGGTAATGGCATAAGTTGACCTGTTAAACCAGCCTACGTGAGTCTGAGCTGTCACCAAATTATGTTATTCAAATTTTGGGAAATGCCGCACGGTAGCTGTCACTGAATTCTTAATAGACAGTTGATAGGTTTCAAAGTCGTTCAGTTGTTGTCTTGCAGGGATTGGCACAGGAGTACTAGTTCCGGAGAGAACCTAACTGTATCAGGAGATCAGAATGAATGAGCTTTCCATACTGCTGTTGTCTACACAAGCTACTATCTAGAACAACGGCGTGAAAGCTCAGCAACAAGGAGCAGACGTCATGAGCAGCTGCGTCAGTTTTGTACCTAGTAATTTCAAATGCGGTTCGCTGACTCGTCTTGGTGCCCGCAGGCATCGCAGAAGCGTCGGGAGAAGCAGGCTTCCTCGGTCACCAGGCAATCAACCCGTCACGCATAGAAACTACCCCCTTTTTTTACACAGGTAGAAAAGTTAACCAACCTTGGTCTGGTCTGGTCTGGTCATCCGAACGGAACGCGCACACGACGGCGACAGGATTGGCACCGCTCCGTTGCATCATCCGGGTATCAGGGTATGTACTACTTACTACATACGTAGGCGCAGAATGTAGTGTAGCGACGCGTATCCCGTCGCTTGCTCGACCGTGTCGCCATGGAGGAGATTTGAGAAAAGAGAGGGAGAGAGAGCACTGCACAAGGATTTGACCGAGCATGGGAGGAAGGCCGAAGGCGCATGGCACGGGGCGATCGCCGTGGATTCAACGTTTGACCGTGGGATTAGAACGGGGATAAATAACTACCCGCCCATATGGTCTGCATGGGAACAAAGACGTCGCTGAGGCCACACCAGCAAGGCACAGCATCTCAATCTACTGACCCGGATCCAGTTCTTAACGCCAAGATAATGAACGGCCACTTGTTGACTGTCGGTACTCGTTCGCCTTTCCTTCCTTTCGTGTCTGTACAAAGCTTTCGCTTTCGTGTGCGCTTTACGCAGGATTTGTTCAGGGATCTAGTCTTCTTGTTCCTTACCGAAGATGAATAAATAAATAATAAGAGCCGCAGATTTTGCTTGGTGTTTTGTGAGACCTGAACCGGCCGAAAGTAAACCTCTCTCGTCTCATTTCCCATTCATGGTAGGGGTGTGGAAGCAGAGTAAAAATAATAATGCAAGAGTATGGGAGCACCTATGCTTGAGTTCATATCGAGTAAATTTAAAAAAAAAACACTATTATTGGAGACTCTAATTCAGAAAACCTTCACCTTTTGTTTATTTTTTTTCTTCAAACAACCACCGTCATTGTGTTGACAGTTTTTGAAAAACACTAATCGGTCACAAAACGCATGTTCATACTGTTTCCGATGGAACGGGCTCGTTGTAAGTGCTGACGTGGCATAAACACTTGACACCGTTTGATTGGGTCGTCAAACTGGAGGTAGGGCCCACTCGTCAGCATGCACACACACACACTTCTCTCTTTTTGTCATTGTGTCGAGCACCTTGTGTGCACTAGGCCCGTCACCGCACACAGCCGCTCGCGCTATGCCTATGAACCCCGTGCCCAGCCGCGAGCTTGACCCGCCGCCGCCGTACTGCCTGGCCCTCCCCGCAACATCGCGTCGCCCCGTTGGCCACCCATCCTCAACCCCGCGATGCCCCCGGGAAAGCCAGCGCACCGCGAAACCGACCAGGAAGCGTGACCTACAACAACACGATGTCAAATGAGCAAGTGTGTCACTGAAGAAGGGGCTCAGCGGCAAAGGCATACTCGTGGCGAACGCGTCCGCGTGCGGGAGGCATGTTGCCTTGGCGGTGTCGAGGAGATGCGGACCATGACTTGCCAGGTGATGGAGGCTGGCCCGACACTGCTCCATGGGGAATGGTGTGAGGTCGACGTGCACCCCACCTCCCCTTGCCAGCTACTCCCTCCGTCCGGTAAAGAGTGTACGTTTGGCTTCAAAATTTGTCCACAAAAAAGTATACTTTTATCTTCCCAATGCACTTCAAAGTACAAAAAAATACTTCTCTCTCATCACACGGTAATCAAGACCAATAACAATCTACACATTATCTCCTTAATTTCTACATGCACTTAGCTCATTGGGGGTTGAGTAATTAAAGTGGAGAGAGATGGTGACTTGCACCTTTCCAATGCATTTTTTATTTCACTCCATAATTTGTCCTAAAATCTCTAGATGTACACTCTTCACCGGACGGAGGGAGTAAGTTGTAGATCTGGCTCCCTATGACGGCGGTGGAGGCTGGCCTAGCTCTGCTCCAAGGAGAATGGCGCGAGGTCGTCGTGCACCCCACATCCACTGGTCAACCAGGCTGCAGATGCGATGCTCTCCTACCCCCGCTCCACCTCCCCTTGCCCGCCCCGAGATCATTTTCCCAATGAAGAAGATCTGCCAGAGGCGTGGCCGATGGCGAGGGCCGTCGCACTCTCAGCACGGACGCCCTCGAATCAATTGCAATGTGAGGGCACAATCGTAGATGCTGATAGGTGGGCCATGTGTGCAGCATAACGTTCCAATCAAACGGTGTCAAGTTTTTTTACCACATCAACACTGACATCGGGTCCCATTCGTCAGATCTAGCGTCAACGTGCGTTTAGTGGCCGATTAGTGTTTTTCAAAACAACGATGGTGGTTTTTTGAAGAAAAAAATATGAAAGGTGGTGGTTTTCTGAATTTAGGGTTCCTAATTGTGGTAGTTTCTCTGTAATTTACTCAGTTTCATATTGAATCCTTTCCCCCATAGGCTCCTCTTCCTCCTTCTATGTAGCCTTCTTCTTTCCACCCGTGTCGCCTGACCGGTCTTCTCCATCGAGCCCTCGTTCGTGTCATCCACTTAACTCTCACTCCTCCTGTAGCACCGGCGATCCAGCTCCTGCACACACACCCAAACCCCCAACTTTCACGTTGATATTAGGTAATACTCCCTTCATTTTTATTTACTCTGCATAACATTTGACTGAAGTCAAACTTTATAAAATTTGATCAAGTTTATAAAAAATAATATAAATATTTACCATAACAAATCTATACGATATGAAAGTACATTCAATAATGAATCTAATGGTGTATGTTAACATTTTTATTTATAAATTTTAATCAAAGTTCACAAAGCTTTACTTCGGCCAAAGCTAATACACAGACTAAATAAAAACGGAGGGAGCATATTAATTGCACGTGGATATTAGTTGAGATATTATTTGCGCATTAATTGTATAATTTATATTGATGTTTGAATTTGGTATAATATTAATTGCATGCTAAACATGTTGAACGCTCACCATTTATCAACATAGGTTGTTGAATTGACTTGGTTTGATGGCTGAGATTAGTTGAATCTGCCCATTTGAGTCTTTTTATATTGGTGGCATCGAAAAATTGCCCCGTACGTTGCAACAAGTTATAATTATTCTAGCACGTTAGGTTGTGATTCACATGCTCATATTAATATGATTGTGTACACAAATGTTTGTCAAATCTTGCCTGTGATTTACATATCAAATTCAAAAGTTTGTTTTTTGACGCTCTTAGCTCTTATATAGTATGATGTGTTGGGTTATGCATGGTACGTAAATTATGAAATTAACAGAAAAAGGCAAGTAAATTACAGTGATACATGAAATTAACATCAAAAGTAAGTGAATTAAGATGAAATTTATGAAGAAATTAAGTAAATTAAGGTGATTGCTTAGTGTACATGGAAACAACGGACAAAAGGCATGGTGGAACAATAAAACCGGCTGGATGAAAAACCCGACGGAGGGGCTTGATGAGAGAGGAGGAAGTGGTTGACCAAGTATTCTGACGGCAGAAAAAGGAACCTTACGTATGCTTTATGTAAGTAAGAGATGAAGATAAGGACAGAGAGCAGTAGAGATAGAGATAGAGATAAAGATTAGTATAGATATTGATATAGATACAGACACGTCCAAAATTAGGTACATACTTCCTCTGTTCCGAATTACTTGTCACGAGTATGGATGTATCTAGATGTATTTTAGTTCTAGATATATCCATTTTTGCGATGAATAATTTGGAACGGAGGGAGTATATCTAGATTACCACCATGCTTTATTAAGTTCAGTGAAAATACCCTTTATTGAGAGAGAGAGAATCGCAAAACACCAAACGTGCAAGAGTACACCAACACACGAGGAACAAAACGGAGGCGGCAGTCCGATCCAGGTACTCACGACTGACGAGTGAAGACCCACCAACCCGCAACCTCCTTATTTGTACAGATGCATGCACGCGCCACCACGACTCCCTCCATTTCTCCCTCACCTGGTCTGCCCCGGCCATCTCCCCTCCCCTCTCCGGCTCCTCCCCTGGGAAAGCGAGGCGTGAGCGTGACGACCCAGACCCATGGCGCCTCCCCGCCGCGGTCAACGCGCCGCCACCGGCCTCGCCGTCCTCCTCCTGCTCTACGCCATCTCCGCATGCTCGCTCCTCCCCGCCGCCCGCGCCCAGGCCACCGCCTTCACCAGCACCCGCAACGGCAGCGAGTTCAGCACCTTCTCCTTCCCCTCCTTCGGCAACTCGCTGCGGCAGCTCCCCGGCAACCTCACCGTGCTGGGCAACGCCACCGTCAACGCGAACGCCCTGCAGATCACGCCGGACACCAGGAACGACCCGGAGAAGTTCCTCATCAACCAGACCGGCCGGGTCATGTACCCCAGAGCCTACGTGCTCTGGGCCGCCAACGCGTCCAACACCAGCGCCGACGGCCGCCGCCTCGCCTCCTTCTCCACCGTGTTCAAGGTCAACCTCTTCCGCGCGACCCCGTCCGTCAAGGGCGAAGGGTTCGCGTTCCTCATCGCGTCCGATGGCGCCGCCCCACCGCCTCCCGGCAGCCACGGCGGCTACCTTGGCCTCACCAACGCGTCCACCGACGGTAGCGCCGCCAACGGGTTCGCGGCCGT
Organism: Triticum urartu; assembly: GCF_003073215.2. NCBI lineage: Eukaryota > Viridiplantae > Streptophyta > Magnoliopsida > Poales > Poaceae > Triticum > Triticum urartu. Next base: position 473,793,715 of record NC_053027.1, read on the forward strand.
GGAGCTGGACACGGTGAAACAGCCCTACGACCCCGACGACAACCACGTCGGCCTCGACGTGAACGGCGTCCGGTCCAAGGTCGTCGCCTCCCTCACCCCCTTCGGCATCGACCTCGCGACCAACAACACCAAGGACGACGGCAGCCACATGGTCTGGATCGACTACAACGGCACGGCGCGGCACGTGTGGGTGTACATGGCCAAGAACGGGAGCAGGCCGGACACTCCCGTGCTCGACGCGCCGCTGGACCTCTCGAGGGTCCTCCTTGGCAAGACGGCCTACTTCGGCTTCTCGGCGTCCACCGGCGTGCTGTACCAGCTCAACTGCTTGCACAGCTGGGACCTGACGGTGGAGCTTCTTCCCGACGGCAGCAACAAGCAGCCGCTCTCTGGCTGGAAGCTCGGGCTGGCCATCGGCGTGCCGTGCGCGTTCGCCCTGGCGCTCGGGCTGTTCGCCGGCCTGTACATCAAGAAAAGGGGGAGGAGGATCGGGGACGACTCGAGCTCGATGGTCCGGAGCACCATCAACTTCGCGAGCATCCCCGGGGTGCCCAAGGAGTTCGACTACAAGGAGCTGAGGAAAGGGACGGGCAACTTCGACGAGAAGATGAAGCTGGGGCAGGGCGGGTACGGCGTGGTGTACCGCGCCACCGTGGTCGGGGAGCACGGCCGGAGCATGGAGGTCGCCGTGAAGCAGTTCTCCGGGGCCAACACCAAGGGGCAGGAGGACTTCCTCGCCGAGCTCAGCATCATCAACCTCCTCCGCCACCGCAATCTCGTCAAGCTCCTCGGTAAGGAATCGTCTCTCTCTCTCTCTCTCTCTGCTCATCTCTCGATCAAAGATTTCCGTTCATCACTGCTCTGTTTTAGAGTGCTTGATTGATAGATTCTGCAGGGAATTGGTAGGAGTAATCATAGGATATGCCTAGATTTCTTGTACGGAAACGTCTAGTTATCTTTGCAATAGTGCTGATAAAAGTAGCCTAAAAAGAAGCTGCCAAAAGCCCAAAAGGGCTAGTACTTACTACATGAAAGTGAACTTTTGATTATGCCCAAATTTTTTTTGATCGCGTGAAGAATGAGTTGCTCAAGTAAGTCGGAAATGTCAAACGCCGCCTATGGATAGACAAAAGTACAGGCATTTTCAGATTACGTTTCAAAGGATAACGATGCGAGATACTGACGGTATAATAAACCCACAATTGCTTACCTTACCAAGAATTTAGTACTGCTAGTATAGGATAGATTTCAAGCTGACGGCTCCAGTTGGAGTTGGCACACAAATATCAGTGACTAGCTAGTCAAGGTTTGCTTGCTAATATGATATGGTTTGGGATCATGATTGAAACAATGCATATAACAAAATGCCCGGGATGCCAACTTGACGACGCAATGTTTGACCCGTCCACAGTACCTAATGCTTTACTGGCTTTGAGATGTCTAATAAACATTCTGAAGTACTGTTTGGTGGTACTATGGTTCAAAAGTATGCCGGGCAAAGGGAGCAGCACTCATCTCTGACTTGGACAAAAGATACAACAGTCTATAATTCTCTAATTAACTGTTCACATTTCTCTAATACAGGTTGGTGCCACCAGGACGGCGTGCTGCTGCTGGTGTACGATTTCATGCCCAACGGCAGCCTGGACAGGCTCCTCTTCGGCGGCGGGCCGGAGGCGCCGGTGCTCACCTGGGGCCACCGCTACAACATCGTCGCCGGCGTGGCGTCGGCGCTCAACTACCTCCACCACGAGTACGACCAGCGGGTGATCCACCGCGACATCAAGCCGTCCAACATCATGCTGGACGCCGCCTTCAACGCGCGGCTCGGCGACTTCGGCCTCGCCCGCGCGCTCGAGACCGACAAGACCTCCTACACCGACAAGCTCGGCGTCCCCGGCACGCTGGGCTACATCGCGCCGGAGTGCTTCCACACGGGCCGGGCCACGCGGGAGTCGGACGTCTTCGGCTTCGGCGCCGTCATCCTCGAGATCGTCTCCGGCCGCCGCATTTCCTGCAGCAACGCCGCCGGGTGCAGCCAGCTGCTGGAGGCCGTGTGGCAGCTCCACGGCGCCGGGGAGGGCCGCATCCTCGAGGCCGTCGACCGGCGGCTCGCGCCCGGGGAGTTCGACGAGGGCGACGCGGAGCGGCTGCTGCTGCTGGGCCTCGCGTGCAGCCACCCCAACCCCGGGGAGCGGCCCAGGGCGCGCGCCATCGTGCAGATCCTGGCGCGCTCCGCGCCGCCGCCGGACGTGCCGGCGTCCAAGCCGGCCTTCATGTGGCCCGCGCTGCCGGTCGTGCTCGGGGACGACGACGGGGAGATGGCCGTGTCCGGGACAAGCACGGCCTTGACCTCCTCGTCGTCGTACTACGCCTCGTCCGCCGGGTGGACGACGCAGAACTACCTGCTGACCAGGGAGCACGACGTGGCGGACAGGGACATGCCCACGGCGTGAGTTGACCGCCGGGGAGCCTGCTGCCGCCGTGCCAGGACGTACGAGTGAGTCAGTCAACGGCGAGCGGGATCGATATCGACAAGGAATTAGTCGGTCGTGTGTTCACGATGGTGAGTTCTTGACACCGACGTGGCGAATAAGATGTAGATAGTGATCAGTGTGCATGCCAGGTTGTGATCAAGCTGTGTCTGGATTGGGGAGCTATAGCTTTTTATTTCTGGGTTAAAGTGGGTATACTTGTAGTACAACTTCAATCTGATCTCATTGTTGATTTGCCATTTGCCGTCGTGTCCGATTGCGACTGTGTAAATAGCTATATAGCCGACTTCTCGGTGTTTCTAATGAGAGGTGACCGGTTCTCCGTGCTGGCTTTCAATTGGTAGAAGAGATGATATTTGTACCACAATACCAAGCAGTGATTTTGTACAGTTAATTTGTTATTATTTGCAATTGCTATTCCTCGTGTAGATGAAACAAGGAAGTGCAACCCCGAGCCAGAAATGGGGACGTTGTCGTCGACCGCGGCTTCCACGACGAGGGCTAGCCAACAATGAGCCGAAGGCGGGGACGTCATAGCATCGCCAGAAAAGGCAAGTCTAGGTTGACGGTGAGGTGCATATGTTGGATTGTTGTCAGCGCTTATGAAGGAGGTTTAGAGGGATGGCCAGGGCATGAAGCGACAAGGAGTGGGGATCGGTCTCTGCCGGAGGTTGGATCAAGAGGGGAGAGCGGTAGGAAAGGGGATATATGGCGCGACACTTGACTAAAGTTTAGAAACCTCCTCGTATTATAGATCTTTTATGCCAAAGCAGGACCCCCTGCAAAAAAATGTAAAATGGTTTATATAGTATGCTTAACACCAGTTGTGTAAGAACCTAATACGATTTTTGAACTACCTACTGCATTTATGATGATATTTATACAAAATTATGTAATTGCCACATGTTTGTATTGATATTTTGAAGCTGTGTTGTTTACACATTGTATATGTAAACTTTGGCATCCCAATACCAAGATCATAGGGGCCGTTTGATTTTTGCCTAAGGCAACCCTGCCAACCGAGGACACGCCAAATACTTGGCGATCGATTTGGCCGTTTCAATTTCGTCAGCAAATTGGCATGCATGTGAACTGGGATAGCTGGTGTGGGCTGGGCGCACCAATTTATTGGTGCCAAGCCAAACGGCACCCTGAGCCTGGTCAACGACCAAAATTTTGGTCAGGCGGCCGAGGGCTCCAAATCAAACATCCTCGTAGGTCTGCAACAATCCTGTATGAACCTCTTTCTCTCTATCCGGAAATATGCCTTTAATTTCCACATAACGCAGGATTATTCAATGATTATCTGTTGAGCCTGACAATTTGATTCTCTATTGGGAAACTATTCTGTGTATGGTAATTTGTGTGTATGATCATTATACATGACCAATCAAGTGGTGTGCTATTGTTTAGTGCTATGCATGGACGGTTTGATTTGCATGGTTGTACATAAATGGTACGCATAATATCTTAGGCATGGCAGTGTTTTTTTTTCTAAATGCCATTTAGTTGATGTTACTTTTTTCATTCCTCCAGGCAAACATGTCGGTTGTCGTTCAATCTTCTTGCACGAATTGCAGCCTAAGGCTGGTGCCACGCCAGTTTTCAGAAGCGTTTGCTCTAACCAGCTGTCGGGCAAACGTCTCTTCCTTTATTCTTCTAGAAACTGGCCAAGGTGTGTGAGGGATGGCGCAAACTCACAACCTTCTGAAGGAAGGACAGGCAGGCTGACCACTTGAACTAAAACATGATTGTGAACATATATGATTCAACTTGCTATATGTTTTGAAGCTAAAAGATTTTGAATTTGATTATTCATTTGAAACTTTTGGCCAAAAAAATCCTATACCATGAAGACATGTGAATGGTAAAATGAAATCATCATTCGGGATGAAAAATGAAAAGAATCTTTATCTTATTGTACAAACAGAGAATTCTATTCCGCATGTACCATGGCAGATGATGACGGGCACTCCTATGTCTCTATTATAGCGAGACATAGGGAGCGCCTATACATCACTTAAGGCGCCAATTGCTTGTTTTGGCGCACAGGTTCGCCCTCATCTTGCCCAATAAATCCGCTCCTGGTTCGGCCGGTTCGCTCGCTTCCTCCTATCCTCTCACTTGATTTCTCTGGTGCTCACGCCTTAAACACCCTTAAATGCTTCTATGTAAAACAACGCACACACCCTCACTTCTTTTGATACTAAATGGGTCGGCCATCAAGCGTATGACATGAAGATTTGTTTTTGGTTTTGGGAAGCTTTTAGAAGCATCCAGGTTGCTTTCGAAAGCTTCTAGAGGCTTATGGATCGGTTTTTTTAGGTTTTTCTAGAACGATTTTGTTTGGTATTTAATTTTTCTATCACTTTTTATTCATGTTACTTTAAAAAAATGCACGAACTCTTTTCAGAATCATGTTTTTATTTTCTTCGAAACTAGTGCCCTCTTCCTCCGCGTGTAGAGAAGGAAAAAAAATAAATTAATCAAATTACGAGAAGCCTCATAAAGTGCTTTCTTAGGGGTTAAACTTTCATTAGTCCATATTTCTAGAAAAAGTATCTCGTGTTTTTCATTTCCATTCCTACAAGTGTATCGAGCATGTTTATCCGGATCAGAAGGCTTTACATAAATTGCTACGATTGCCAAGTTCGCTTGGCCTAATTTTGAAATTGTCCAAAGTTTTATATGTTGTTTTCATTGCAAAATGATGGGTCTCCTTCCATAACTTTGCCGCCTATGAAATCTTTTGGCTCGGCCGAACCGACATGAAATGAAAGAGAGGAAGGCGTAAGCTATTGGGAAAAGGAATAATAGTTACTTTTTTTCTCTATAACATGATTCTTAGTTTCTAGTTGGGCCTCTTCGGGACACACTTTAGACCCGACATATTGTATGTATCCTTCACCCTTATTTTAAGTTCAGAGAATCCGCCGTCACCCTTCGGAGAAAACATGAAAAGTCAGGTCCCCACTAGCTCCTTGAAAGAGAGATGTCCTGAACCACCAGACAATAGGGGCATCACTAGACGACAGGGTTATATACAACCGAGAATAATTGAAACTGGATCAAAAAAAGCAGGAATAGCCGGAACAACAAATTAGTAGGAAAGGGTCTGTTATTTTGGATTTCTGCCCCAACCTTCATTCAATTATCCAGGCTCCCCACTGCTAAACAACCTAAAAGAAAAAGACGAGACTGGCTCAAAACTTTTTCCCAAATTCGTAAGCTTTTACCAAATACGTATATATTTTCAATTTCATGATTTTTTTAAAAAATATATGAACTTTTTCAGATTCATAAACATTATTTTCAAAATACAACGAACTTTTTAAAATTCAGAAACTTTTGTTAAAAAATCCGTGAACTTTGTCTCTGAAACCAATAGACTTTCTTTAAAAATACATGAATTTTCTAATTCGTATTTTCTTGTTTCTTTCTCACATTTTTTTAGTATTTTTTCTTCAATTACTTTCTTTTATACTTCCAAAAATTCTAAATAAATATATTACCAAAAACATTTACACAAAACATTTCAGAAAAAACCATCTAACTAAGCATTTTTTAAAGTTTAATATGTATTGAGAAAATGTTTCTAATGTATACGAAAAAACTATACAAAAAAATATACAACGTGTGTAAAAAGAGTTGATCATGTATTTAAAAAATGTTAATTCGAGCATCTAAAATACGTTGGACAAGTATTTGAAAAAATGTTAATCAAGCATTTGGAAAAAAATGTTAAATGTGTAAATAAAAAATGTTGTCCAAGTATTTAAAAATGTTAATATGGTACTAAGAAAATGTTAATCAAACAATTGAAAATTCTTAAATGTGAATAGATAAAATGTTGACCATGTATTCAGAAAATGTTAAACTTGTATTAAAAAAAATGTTGATCAAACATTTGAAAAAAATGTTAAATGTGTATAAAAAAAGTGTTGACCATGTAGTAAAAAAATGTTAATCTGCTACATGAAAACATTAACCAAGCACTTTTAACATTTATGCAATAAATGTTAATCTTGTATTTGACATGTCTAGATCTTGTATTTGAAAAATGTCAAACGTGTGTAGCAAAAATGTTGACCATGTATGCAATAAACGTTAATCTTGTATTTGAAAAATATTAAACATGTAAAGAAATGTATGCGATATATACAAAAAATGTGTATAGAAAAACAGTAAAACACGAGAGAAAACAAAAGAAAAGCGATAAAAATGATAAAAAAACAAACAAAACAAAAAAGGGAAAGCAAAAACAGAGAAAGAAACAGAGAAAACCGAAGAGAAACAAATAAAAATGAAAGAAAAGAAAAGAAAACCAGTAAAAAAGAGAAAGAAATGGAGAAAAAATGGTGAAAAACAACAAAAAACATGAACCTGGCGGGAACTCGGTGGCTAGCACGGCTATGCAGCAAACAGGAGATCCTGGATTGATCCCTGCGCGTTCCCTTTTTCTACTTTATTTCTTTTTAGTATGCTATAATCGGCCGGCCCGTTACTTTAGACGCTTCAGGCGAGAGCTTCCAGTTCGTGGTTTGCTATGCTTTTTTTTCGCTTATGAAAAAATGGCTAGCAGGTTTTTAGTTTTGATTTTTTTTTCTGAAATAGGAAAAGTTCACAGAAAAATTGGTGATACGAAAAATGCTTGCAAATTTTTTTGCAAAAAAGATCATGTCTTTGAAAAAAGTTCACAAATTTGTTAATATGTTCATGAATTCAAAAGTGTTCGTGATTTTTGAAATGTTTATGAATTCAAAAAATATTCACAGATTCATAAAAATTTCTCTAACCTGAAATAGTTCATGAATCTGAAAAAAGTTCACGACTATGAAAAAATTACAGAAAATTAAAAAAATGTTCATGAATATAAAAGTGTTTATGAATTTGAAAAATTAGAAAGTTATAAAATGATATTTCAAAATGTTCATTAAAGACAACTAAAATTAAGAAGAAAAAAGGGACTTGTGCAAATAACACATAAATAAATAAAATACCCGGCTGGAAGCTCCTTCATGCTTCCCAAAATTGGCTGAAGGTTTCTTTAAGACAGTAGATGGAGATGCATGTGCTGCGTTGATCAACGATTTTCGCTTCTAACTTCATGCGTACGTCCGCCCATGGCTGTACCTCCTCGAATTAGGAGACCAAAACATAGTGATAACGACCAAAGACACTAGTAGTCTGACCCGTTATAGCAAACAGAGTGATATCGACCAAACGTGTATTCGGAAAAAGTTCATGAATCTAAAAAGAGTTTGCAGTTTTCCCAAAAGTTCAAAATTTTGAAAAATGTTCCCGAATTCGAAAACATTCATGCATTTGAAAAAAAAATCACATACTTAAATAAAATCTTGGGTTTGCAAAAGTTCACGGGTTTTAAAAAATGGTTCACAAATTTGTAAGAAGTGTGTGCATTTCAAAAATGTTTCATAAATATTAAAAGAGCTTAAAAAATGGTTCACAAATTTGTAAGAAGTGTGTGCATTTCAAAAATGTTTCATAAATATTAAAAGAGCACACTAATTTGGATTTTTTTTACAAATTTGAAAACATATTGGCAGAAAATGAATTTGGGAAAAGTTCACAAATTTGAAAACTTCTACAAAATTTTGAAAATGATCCTGAAGTTGAAAAAAGGCATTAAACAAAAAAAGATAAAAGCAAAAGCAAAAAAAAAGAGCAACAAAAGCCTAGAAAAACGAAAAGATAAATGTTTGAATGCCTTTGCTAGTTTTCCTAAAGTCGATGCAAAAGGATGTATACATGGCCTGGCCCATCTAATAGCGATGACTCCCCTCATTAGGAAAAACAATAGTAACAAGCTGCAATCTTGGCGCTCGGAGGTGGACGCACCTTGGATCTTCAAGACCTCTATGTTCTTCGTCAACATCTAGTGATCATCGTAGTTTTGTGAGAATAAATTTCCTCTCGTTTTTCTGGCGGTGCCATGAGGTTAGAGAGTTTTCTGTCCTCACTGATCCAATTTTTTGAATCTGATGAGTTTATGTTGTGTCAAGCATTTTTTGTTGGTCTGATTCTTTATGAATGTGAAATCATTCATCGACATCATGGTGAAATTATAGCGGTTCGGCGGCCTGCACTTCTAGGGGATCATCCCCTGCCCAAGTACATTCATCGATCAAGGCTTCCCATCTTTTTAGATTAACTAAAGGCGCTTTCAAAAACTAATATTGGTAATGTTCGTGTGAGTGAAAAGGTGACAACATTGTTGCTCTAGTCCAATTGCAGCCTCTTTATCGAAGTCTTTAGAGTATTTCTTCGAGCAGAGTTTGATACTGCGAAGAAGGTGTTATCAAGAGATTTCATTATAATTCTTACTCATAAGATTTACTTTGTATTTTCTTGGATCTTAGGTCCAAATTAGCAACAAGGTTTGAACTTGCAATATTTGCGTATGAAGGGAACAACACTAACCACTAGGCTATCTTCCACGCTTGTGCACACTTGCTTTTTTTTCTTTGTTCAGCTGGTGGGGTTCTTTCCCGGTTTTTGGTTAGTGATGGTTTTATTTGGGTTTTCTTTTTCCTTTTCCTATTTTTTTCTTAAATGTGCGGATTTTTGTTTCCAAATTAATGAGGTTGTTTTCAAAATTGATTAGCATTTTTCAAATTCATCATTTTTCAAGTTGGATGAACCTATTTTCAGTTTTTGAACTTTTTTTTCAAAATAAATGAGCTTTTTCATCAAAATTGATGAACTTTTTTAATTCAATGAACCTTTTTTCAACTCGGTGTTTTTTCTCAAAATTCTGTTGAACTTTTTTTTCGAAAATTCATGAAGTTTCTCAAATTTCCATGAACATTTTTACAAAATTTTGGAACTTATTTTAGAATCGATGAACTTTTTTTGAATAGGGCAACGTTTTTTTTTGCGTGTTCATGAACTTTTTTCGAAATTTGTGAACTTTCATTTTTTTAAAGAAAATCACTTATGAATGGCCATAGTTGTTATTAAAGTACTACTGCTGCCTCTGTCACTTGCAACGAGAAGCTCCAGTGGTTAGCCAAACACCTGTATGAATCTAGGGTATGAGTTCGATTCCTGGTGGCAAGTTTTTTTAACACCTTTCTGTGCACTGCGCCTTCATCGGCCGGCCTACTAGGCGCTTTAGCAAGCGCTGGCTTGATATAGAAAATTGAAATTTTTAGTTATAGCTTTGATTCCAGTACGCCAGTACAATTTGTGCTAGTTTAGCACATTGGCGGGCTTTGGCGGGATAGTACGCGGGCTTTTGCATGTTCAATAATGTACATTTGAAGGAAATAATACCGCATTTCAAAAATATGTTTTGACATTTTAAAAAAACATGTATATAATGTAAAAAATGTTCACGAGGTTTTAAAAAATGTTTCTTGCCAAATAAAAAATGGTTTAGCATTTACATGAAAAATGTTTAGCATGTTTCAAGAAATCTTTGAAACATATATTTGAAAAAATGGTACATCTTGTATTTAAAAAATGTCAGCATGTATCAAAAAATGTTCCACGTGTATATGAAAAATGTACATGTGTTTGGGAAAACATTGACATGTATTTTAAAAAAGGAAATGATAAAGAAAAAACTAGAAAAATAGAAGAAACCGGCGAAGAAAAAGCACATGAATACCAAAGAAACACAAGAAACTGGTGAAGAATCACAAAAGAAAACAGAAATATATAGAAACTGAGTGATGAAGCACAAAAAAGGTGTAAAAACAACGAAAATCAAATAACGAACAAAAATAATTGAATTGAAAAACAAAGTGTACATCCATTACTTGGCCGGCCCATTAGCTGCACGCTCTAGGCGCGACAGAGCTACATTTCGCAGTAGCTGAGATATAGCTCTGGTGGTTCGACATGAAGCATGCCGTGACTTCCTATCCCGCGCATAGGGGATGTCGGATGGAGAGAAAACACGCACCCCGTGCAAACGCTCATATCAGTCGGCTCATATGCGGACAGCATGCGCTACAGGTACGTATAGGGCTTAAAAAAATCAAGTTCTTTTTATTTTGATGGCTTTCTAGAAAAAAATCAGGTACGTATAGGGCTTAGAAAAATATTCATGAATCAAGAAAATGTTTTGAATTTCAAAAAAGGATCGCACATATGAAAAAAATACCAGCAAATATGAAATAAATATTCATGAATATAAAATTATTTGTGAATTCAAAGTAAATCGTGGATTCAAAGTTCTTGAGTTTGAAAAAATGTTTGTGAGATATAAAACAGGAATTTTAAAAAGATCACGAATTTGTTTTTTTATTTACAAAATATTCTGGAATTTTAAAATAGTAAATATAGTGAGAAAAATAGAAAAATGAAAAGGTAAAATAGGAAAAATGCAATAAGTAGAGAGAAAAACGATGTGAGAAAAAAAAACTATGGTGAGTCGCCCCACTCCTGCGTGGAGGTGTGTGTTTGGTGTGTACTGCCAACCTAAGTGCGCAATAGCAAGAAGATTATACAAAGTATGATTGTGACCTTATGGGCAAGATGGGCATCACATCAGAAAGTCATCCGCGAACACATATACCAGATTCCATATGCAATCCGGCCAATGCTTCATCGATTCGTCCTTGGATGAGATCAAAGTGCTTTAGAAAACCGGTAGCTACGATGACGGCCACTTCGTCAGCACTGAGACCAAGGCATTGGCTTCCTCCACTCGAGGACCATGCGAAGGTGAATGTGGACGCGGCACTAGCCAGGTCAGGAAGTCATGGGTCTATAGCCGCTATATGCAGGGACCAATCAGGGTCATACTTGGGAGCTTCTACCATGAACAGGTGATCCAACAACACTTGAAGCATTGGCAGTGAGAGAGTCTCTAGGACCGCAATGGCATCGGATTGCAAGGTGGTAGTCGATGCAATCAAAGAGGGAAGCGAAGAAGTGTATGGAGCAGTTATACATGAAATCATAGATAGAGCCGGTTCTCCTAATTCTTGGTTTTATAGTCATGAGTGTAACACCCCGAGAATCATGCTACAGTAATCTCCTTTAATGGTGCCATGTCATCAAGTTTGACTAAGCCAAATTGCCACTTGTTAAAAAAACCAGAGTCTAATTCAAATTTAAATTTCAAGTCAACATAATTATTTCTTCAAACTGTAAAACAAAAATGTTTGCTCGGTTGCAAAAATTCACTAACTAATTATCTTGAATAAAGCAACATTATTTGAAATTTTAAAATGCCCCTAACCTATTTAAAATGATGCCCAAAACAACATTTTAATCCATTTGCATTTATGAAAAATCCAAATGAATTCAATGAAGGAAATATGCCCTAGAGGCAATAATAAAGTTATTATTTATTTCCTTATATCATGATAAATGTTTATTATTCATGCTAGAATTGTATTAACCGGAAACATAATACATGTGTGAATATATAGACAAACAAAGTGTCACTAGTATGCCTCTACTTGACTAGCTCGTTAATCAAAGATGGTTATGTTTCCTGACCATGAACAATGAGTTGTTATTTGATTAACGAGGTCACATCATTAGTTGAATGATCTGATTGACATGACCCATTCCATTAGCTTAGCACACGATCGTTTAGTATGTTGCTATTGCTTTCTTCATGACTTGTACATGTTCCTATGACTATGAGATTATGCAACTCCCGTTTGCCGGAGGAACACTTTGGGTGCTACCAAACGTCACAACGTAACTGGGTGATTATAAAGGAGCATTACAGGTGTCTCCAATGGTAGATGTTGGGTTGGCGTATTTCGAGATTAGGATTTGTCACTCCGATTGCCGGAGAGGTATCTCTGGGCCCTCTCGGTAATACACATCACATAAGCCTTGCAAGCATTACAACTAATATGTTAGTTGTGAGATGATGTATTACGGAACGAGTAAAGAGACTTGCCGGAAACGAGATTGAATTAGGTATTGGATACCGGCGATCGAATCTCGGGCAAGTAACATACCGATGACAAAGGGAACAACGTATGTTGTTATGCGGTCTGACCGATAAAGATCTTCGTAGAATATGTAGGAGCCAATATGGGCATCCAGGTCCCGCTATTGGTTATTGACCGGAGACATGTCTCGGTCATGTCTACATTGTTCTCGAACCCGTAGGGTCCGCACGCTTAAGGTTACGATGACAGTTACATTATGAGTTTATGCATTTTGATGTACCGAAGGTTGTTCGAAGTCGCGGATGTGATCACGGACATGACGAGGAGTCTCGAAATGGTCGAGACGTAAAGATTGATATATTGGAAGCCTATGTTTGGACATCGGAAGTGTTCCGGGTGAAATCGGGATTTTACCGGGTTACCGGGAGGTTACCGGAACCCCCCGAGAGCCATATGGGCCTTCATGGGCCTTAGTGGAAAGGAGAAAGGGGCAGCCCAAGGTGACTGCGCCACTTCCCCCTCCCCTAGTCCTATTAGGACTAGGAGAAGGTGGCCGGCCCCCCTCTCTCTCTTTCCCCCCTTGGGAATCCTACTTGGAATAGGATTGGGGGGGGGGGTCCTACTCCCGGAAGGAGTAGGACTCCTCCTGCGCCTCCCTCTTTGGCCGGCCAGCCTCCCCCCTCTACTCCTTTATATACGGAGGCAGGGGGCACCTCTAGACACACAAGTTGATCCACGTGATCTATTCCTTAGCCGTGTGCGGTGCCCCCTGCCACCATATACCTCGATAATACTGTAGCAGAGTTTTAGCGAAGCCCTGCTGCTGTAGTACATCAAGATCGTCACCACGCCGTCGTGCTGACGGAACTCTTCCCCGACACTTTGCTGGATCGGAGTCCGGGGATCGTCATCGAGCTGAACGTGTGCTCGAACTCGGAGGTGCCGTAGTTTCGGTGCTTGATCGGTTGGATCGTGAAGACGTACGACTACTTCCTCTACGTCGTGTCATCGCTTCCGCAGTCGGTCTGCGTTGGGTACGTAGACAACACTCTCCCCCTCGTTGCTATACATCACATGATCTTGCGTGTGCGTAGAATTTTTTTTGAAATTACTACGAAACCCAACATTCAAATGATCACCAAACCTTTTTATGGCGGTAGTAAATATTGCAAAGTATTTAATGTGGCTAGTGGCACATTTTACAAAGGTCATTTGGTGCTCCAATTAAGTGCAAAACAGAGGCAAATGAAATGAAACAGAAAAGGGGCAAAGGAAAAGGCCTAGCCGCTACCGAGCCACTGGACCTAAGTGCTACAGTGCACAAAGGCCCAGCTCACACTAGTTTTCTTCAAGCTGTAGCAGGGAGGCATCATGAAGCACATCCACGGACGCCATGGCGTCGTGGCGTGCATCCACGCCCCCCTCGCCCTACTTAGCAGCGGCACCACTTCCCTAAACTCTAGCTCGACTCTCTTTCACTCCCCCACCCTCTCCCAGCTCTGGTTCGAGATTGCCACGGCGCACCAGAGCTCGTCGTCGTGAACCACCACATCCACCGGCCACCTCGAGTTGCGCCACTGTGTCCAGGAGAATCGTCGGCTTCGTCTTCATCAGCCACGGGCACGGATTCAAGCAACACAGCGCGACATCGTCGGGATCGAGCCGATCCCCTCCTCTGCATCACCGGCGCGCCATCGCGTCGATCTACTTATCTTCGACCGTCCCCGGCAACCCCGAGCCTTCCCCGAGCATCACAGTGAGCTCCGCCTCAATCCCTTTTTCCTCTAGGCGTCGTTCTCGTTCTCTTGCCGCCATTCCACGAGATCCGCTCCGGCCACCGCATCAACTCGTCGTAGTCGTCGTTTTGGTCTGCCTCAGCTTGCACCCACGGTGTGGATCAATGCGGCGCCTCGCACTGGTTTCGTAGGAGCTTGCGCCGCTCCGTTTGGCCGCCCGGAGCTCACTCCCGCGCCGTCTCCGTCATCGGCGAGCATGCACTTGTGCGCCATGGCCGTGCCCCGTGCCCCCCCCTGCGGGCACGCCCGCACCACCGCAACTGCTCCCGGCCGCCCTCTGGGCACGCTCCCTCGCCTTTCGCTGCTGCTGCTGCTACCATTGCCGCTCCGCTGCCACTGCTCCCCGCGCACCGCGCTTGCCCGCCGCTACCGTCCGTCCGCATCCTGGCCGCCCCTGCGAGCCGCCGCTGACTGCACCTGCACTGCCCGCTGCCTGCTGCTGCTACTAGCTGCGCTGCCCCGCTGCTCGCCCTGCTGCTGCTCATCCTCGTCGGCCACGCACGCAACGCCGCCCATGGTCGCGCCCCTTTCCCTTGCCCTGCTCTCGCAACCTCCTGCGGTCGTCGATGCTGCCGCACTCGCCGCCCTCTGCTCCGCGCCCCCCGCTAGCCTCGCCTCCCCGCGATGCCCAGCGCCACTGCAGCCCGGCCCGCGCGTCCCTGCCGCAGCTCCCGGCGGTGCCGCTGTCCCCTCTTGCCGGCGCCTGTGGCCGCCGGTGCCCCACGGCCACGCGTGCCCAGCCGGCCTCCTCTGTTGAGTTAGTGGGGATAGCCCCAATTAGATTAGTTCTAACTAACCCCACTAATCCTCACTTACCGATGGACCCCCTTGTTAATTAACCAATTTAATAAACACCTAATTCGCTACAGTCACTAACCAGTGGGTCCAACCTAGTTAATTTGTTTAATTAAACCTGGAACTAACTCTGAGTCAATGACAGGGGCCCCACCCTCCTGTTGACCAGTCAAAGTTTGACTGGTCAACTGGGCCCCCTGGCCCACATGTCATCCTCTGTGTACATTCTGTGTGCACAGGGCTAGGTACCCATAGCATTGTCTATTAATTTTAAAATAAAACTAATTTGAGAAAATCAATAAAACTTTGAAAATTAATACTCCCTCCGTTCTGAATTACTTGTCGTAGGTATGGATGTATCTAAATGTATTTTAGTTCTAGATACATCCGTTTCTCCGATAAGTAATTTGGAATGGAGAGAGTATAGAATAAACCCTAACTCGGATGAAAATACTTTGTATATGAAAGTTGTTCAGAACGACGAGGCGAATCCGAATACGCAGTCCGTTTGTTCACCACGCATCCCTAGCATAACGAACACGCAACTTTCCCCCTTCGGCTCATCTGTCCGAAAACGCGAAACACAGGTGATACTTTCCCGGATGTTTCCCCCTTTGCCGGTATCATCTAGTACTGCGTTAGGTCATCTCTAGCACCGTGTATTGCCATGTTATGCTTTGTGATGCTTTGATTGCTCTGTTATTTATTATGTTCCCCCTTCATTATTTCTTTACGGTAGACCTTGAGACCGCCGTCGATACCCCCGTGGTCGACTACATCGATGACGACCCCTCCTTGCCAGAGCAACCAGGCAAGCCCCCCCCCCTTGATCACCAGATATCGCCTATTCTTCTCTCTACTGCTTGCATTAGAGTAGTGTAGCATGTTACTACTTTCCGATAATCCTATTCTGATGCATAGCCTGTCTTTGCTACTACTGTTCTTACCTTTACTTGCAATCCTAAATGCTTAGTATAGGATGCTAGTTTTTCCATCAGTGGCCCTACATTCTTGTCCGTTTGCCATGCTATACTATCGGGCCGTGATCACTTGGGAGGTGATCACGGGTTTATACTTATATACATAATATGATACATGTGGTGACTAAAGTCGGGTCGGCTCGTAGAGTATCCGCAAGTGATTCTGATGTGGGGACTGAAGGGGCAGGTGGTTCCATCCAGGTAGTGGTGGGCCTGGGTTCCCGACGGCCCCCGTCTGTTACTTTGTGCCGGAGCGACAGGGCAGGTTGAGACCACCTAGGAGAGAGGTGGGCCTGGCCCTGGTCGGCATCCGCGGTTACTTCAAAATAACACGCTTAACGAGATCTTGGTATTTGATCCGAGTCTGGCCATTGGCCTATACGCACTAACCAACTATGCGGGAATAGTTATGGGCACTCGACGTCGTGGTATCAGCCGAAGCCTTTGTGACATCAGCGACTGAGCGGCGCGCCGGGTTGGATCGTGTAACGCAACTTCCTTTGTAATGGAGGTTGCTAGGTCTGCTCACCGGCCGCGTACGCAACGTGCAGGTGTGCATTGGGCGATGGGCCCAGACCCCTGCGCGCTTAGGATTTAGACCGACGTGTTGACCCCTCTGTTGTGCCTAGGTGGGGCTGTGACATGTTGATCTTTCGAGGCTGGGCATGACCCAGGAAAGTGTGTCCGACCAAAGGGGATCGAGTGTGTTGATAAATGTGGTGCACCCCTGCAGGGAAGTTTATCTATTTGAATAGCCGCGTCCCTCGGTAAAAGGATGACCCGGAGTTGTACCTTGACCTTATGACAACTAGAACCAGATACTTAATAAAATACACCCTTCCAAATACCAGATACAACCCGGTGATCGCTCTCTCACAGAGCGACGAGGAGAGGATCGTCGGGTAGGATTATGCTATACGATGATACTTGGTGAACTTACCATCTATTCTCTTCTACTGCTGCAAGATGGAGGCTGCCAGAAGCATAGTCTTCGATAGGACTAGCTATCCCCCGCTTATTCTGGCAATCTGCAGTTCATCCCACATATACTACCCCTTTCATTGATACCAATGCATATGTAGTGTAACTCCTTGCTTGCGAGTACTTTAAACGAGTACTCACGGTTGCTTTGCTCCCCCTTTTCTCCTTTCTATACCCGGTTGTTGCGACCAGACGTTGGAGCCCAGGAGCCAGACGCCACCGTCGACGACGACTCCTACTACTCTAGAGGTGCCTACTACTACGTGCAGGCCGCTGACGACGACCAGGAGTAGTTTAGGAGGATCCCAGGCAGGAGTCCTGCGCCTCTTTCGATATGTATCCCATTTTGTGCTAGCCTTCTTAAAGCAAACTTGTTTACTTATGTCTGTACTCGGATATTGTTACTTCCGCTGACTCGTCTATGATCGAGCTCTTGTACTCAAGGCCCCTGGCTTGTAATATGATGCTCGTATGACTTATTTTATTCGTAGAGTTGTGTTGTGATATCTTCCCATGAGTCCCTGATCTTGATCGTACACGTTTGCGTGTATGATTAGTGTACGATTGAATCAGGGGCGTCACAATGAGTTTAGAACCTCGAATGCCGAGGCGCATAATCTCGCAAAGCACACGCTTTTATTAGAGGTTGGCCGTCATATTTGGTTAGGTCGACCCGATACACTTTTATTGGTCCTTCTAACGTTGTGACTTCATAATAAAGCTTGCGAGTCTTTCTATAAAAAATCTAAGTGCGCAATAGGAAGAATTGGTGTATTTGTATTTCTCGCCCATACTAATTTTCACGATATCCCCACCTTTCGTGCTCGGTTGTGGCTCACCTTAGTGGGTCAGCCCGGTAGAGCAGTTTTGAGAAGGTTCTACCAACCTGACCGGTTTGCTTTTTTAGAAGCTTCTTTGTGTGTGCTTTTATCGCTTTTCTTTCATTTTTCTTTGGTCTTGGGTTTTTTCCTTTTGTTTTTATTTTTCTATTTATTTTCAAATACATGTTGACTTCAGTTATACATGTGTAAGCTTTTTTTTTGATACACATTAAACATTTCTTAAATACATAATTAACATTTTTCCAATACACATTAAACATTTTCTTTAAATTTTGGGTCTGGTTGGTGTCGGCACACGGCGTCGGACCCTACCCCCTCCTATCCTCTCCCACCGCTGCTGCATACTAGCACACCTTCACGACCAGCTGCCTCGATGGGCAAGAGGTTTGAAGCTTCCAACTGGTAGGCAACACATAGTTCTAGGTCCAGTTGGCGTCGCCACCTATAGGCTTTGGGGTCATCCTTCTCCATGGTTCCGTACGAAGTCAAGGTGGAGCCTATCTCCTCAGGCGAGGAGTAGAAACCGCTGTTGGAAATATGCCCTAGAGGCAATAATAAAATCATTATTATTATATTTCCTTGTTCATGATAATTGTCTTTATTCATGCTATAATTGTGTTATCCGAAAATCGTAATACATGTGTGAATAATAGACACCAACATGTCCCTAGTAAGCCTCTAGTTGACTAGCTCGTTGATCAACAGATAGTCATGGTTTCCTGACTATGGACATTGGATGTCATTGATAACGGGATCACATCATTAGGAGAATGATGTGATGGACAAGACCCAATCCTAAACATAGCACAAGATCGTATAGTTTGTTTGCTAGAGTTTTCCAATGTCAAGTATCTTTTCCTTAGACCATGAGGTCGTGTAACTCCGGGATACCGTAGGAGTGCTTTGGGTATACCAAACGTCACAACGTAACTGGGTGACTATAAAGGTATACTACGGGTATCTCCAAAAGTGTCTGTTGGGTTAACACGGATCAAGACTGGGATTTGTCACTCCGTATGACGGAGAGGTATCACTGGGCCCACTCGGTAATGCATCATCATAATGAGCTCAAAGTGACCAAGTGTTTGGTCACGGGATCATGCATTACGGTACGAGTAAAGTGACTTTCCGGTAACGAGATTGAACGAGGTATTGGGATACCAACGATCGAATCTCGGGCAAGTAACATATCGATTGACAAAGGGAATTGCATACGGGGTTGCTTGAATCCTCGACATCGTGGTTCATCCAATGAGATCATCGTGGAGTATGTGGGAGCCAACATGGGTATCCAGATCCCGCTGTTGGTTATTGACCGAAGAGTCGTCTCGGTCATGTCTGCATGTCTCCCGAACCCGTAGGGTCTACACACTTAAGGTTCGGTGACGCTAGGGTTGTAGGGATATGTATATGCAGTAACCCGAATGTTGTTCGGAGTCCCGGATGAGATCCCGGACGTCACGAGGAGTTCCGGAATGGTCCGGAGGTAAAGAATTATATATAGGAAGTGCTATTTCGGCCATCGGGACAAGTTTCGGGGTTATCGGTATTGTACCGGGACCACCGGAAGGGTCCCGGGGGTCCACCGGGTGGGTCCACCTGCCCCGGGGGCCACATGGGCTGTAAGGGGGTGCGCCTTGGCCTACATGGGCCAAGGGCACCAGCCCCAAGAGGCCCATGCGCCTAGGGTTCACAAAAGGGAAGAGTCCCACTAGTGGAAGGCACCTCCTAGGTGCCTTGGGGGGGAGGGAAACCTCCCTTGGCCGCCACCCCCCTAGGAGATTGGATCTCCTAGGGCCGGCGCCCCCCCCCCCTTGGCCCTCCTATATATAGTGGGGGAAGGAGGGCTTTTCTTCCACGCCTTTGGTTGCCTCCTTCTCCCTCTCCAACACCTCCTCCTCCTCCATAGTGCTTGGCGAAGCCCTGACGGAGTACTGCAGCTCCACCATCACCACGCAGTCGTGTTGCTGCTGGAGCCATCTTCCTCAACCTCTCCTTCCCTCTTGCTGGATCAAGAAGAAGGAGACGTTACGCTGACCGTACGTGTGTTGAACACGGAGGTGCCGTCCGTTCGGTGCTAGGATCTTCGGTGATTCGAATCACGTCGAGTACGACTACCTCATCCCCGTTCTTTGAACGCTTCCGCTCGCGATCTACAAGGTACGTAGATGCATCCAATCACTCGTTGCTAGATGAACTCATAGATGGATCTTGGTGAAACCATAGGAAAATTTTTGTTTTCTGCAACGTTCCCCAACAGCCGCCCCTCCTAATAGAGGCGGTTTTGACAGACGAGGAGTTCGCGCGGCAGATGGAGATCGTGATGAGTGGTCTTGATCGACCGCAGTTCGGTGTCACTGCCCCTCCAAGCAACTGCGAAGTCCAAATCGGACCCCACATGAAGGAGGAGCCGCCCTCTCTGTCGCACGACCGCGGCGTCCAAACCGGATGCCGCATAAAGGAGGAGCCACCCTCCCGACGCGTTGCCAGTCCCTCTTTGTCGTCAAGGAGGAGCCCGCGTCCTCACCCTGTCACCAACCATGCCTCCACTACTGCCTCAAAGGTGCCAAAGTTGACGCTAGGCGGTGTGCTGAGAGTGGCACGATACGACATTGCTACCTCTTGAGCACTGCGTTGGTTTTTCCCGAAGAGGAAGGGATGATGCAACAAAGTAGCGTAAATATTTCCCTCAGTTTTTGAGAACCAAGGTATCAATCCAGTAGGAGGCTACGCGCGAGTTCCTCATACCTGCACAAAACAAATAAATCATCGCAACCAACGGAAATAGGGGTTGTCAATCCCTACAAGGCCAACCCTCAAAAAAATCCCTATAAGGCCACTTACGAGAGTGAGATCTGATAGATATGATAAGATAATATTTTTGGCATTTTTATGATAAAGATGCAAAGTAAAATAAAGGCAAAGTAAATAATAAAAGAAATAACTAAGTAGTAGGAGGTCAATATGATAAAGATAGACCCGGGGGCCATAGGTTTCACTAGTGACTTCTCTCGAGAGCATAAGTATTCTACGGTAGGTGAACAAATTACTGTTGAGCAATTGACAAAATTGAGCATAGTTATGAGAATATCTAGGTATGATCATGTATATAGGCATCACGTCCGAGACAAGTAGACCGACTCCTGCCTGCATCTACTACTATTACTCCACTCATCGACCGCTATCCAACATGCATCTAGAGTATTAAGTTAAAAACAGAGTAACGCCTTAAGCAAGATGACATGATGTAGAGGGATAGACTCATGCAATATGAAGAAAACCACATCTTTTTATCCTCGATGGCAACAATACAATATGTGCCTTGTTGCCCCTACTGTCACTGGGAAAGGACACCGCAAGATTGAACCTAAAGCTAAGCACTTCTCCCATTGCAAGAAAGATCAATCTAGTAGGCCAAACCAAACTGATAATTTAAAGAGACCTGCAAAGATAACCAATCATACATAAAAGAATTCAGAGAAGATTCAAATATTGTTCATAGATCATAAACCCACAATTCATCGGTCTCAACAAACACACCGTAAAAAGAAAATTACATCGAATAGTTCTTCACAAGAGAGGGGGAGAACATTGTATTGAGATCCAAAAAGACAGAAGAAACCATCTAGCTAATAATTATGGACCCGTAGGTCTGAGGTAAACTACTCACACTTCATCGGAAGGGCTATGGTGTTGATGTAGAAGCCCTTTGTGATCGATGCCCCCTTCGGCGGAGTTCCGGAACAGGCCCCAAGATGGGATCTCGTGGATACAAAAAGTTACGGCGGTGGAATTAGGGTTTTGGCTCCGTATCTGATCGTTTGGGGGTACGTAGGTATATATAGAAGGAATGAGTACGTCGGTGGAGCAACAGGGGCCCACAAGGGTGGAGGACGTGCGGGGGGGGGGGGGGGGGGGGGGGTAGGCGCGCCCCCCTACCTCATGGCCTCCTGCTTCCTTTCTTAACGTAGGGTCTAAGTCTCCCGGGTCTTATTCGTTGAGAAAATCACGTTTCCGAAGGTTTCATTCCGTTTGGACTCCGTTTGATATTCCCTTTCTTTGAAACCCTAAAAAACAGCAATTCTGGGCTGGACCTCTGGTTAATAGGTTAGTCCCAAAAATAATATAAAAATGGATAATAAAGCCCAACAATGTTCAAAACAGTAGATAATATAGCATAGAGCAATCAAAAATTATAGATACGTTGAAAACGTATCAGGCATGCAGGATGGCCTTTGCGAAGAGCCAGCCCCCTCCCCCCTCACCTGGGTGCTCGTGGAAGCTTGATTTGTCGCCTAGTCCAAGACCACCGTCGAGTCTGACGCCCGCCGGCGACGCCGACTCACTGATCATCTCCAAAACGGCGCTAACCGAGTTCGAGCGTGTTGCTTTCATTCGAGAAGCCGACACCACTAAAGGCAAGCACGCATGGTGGTGAAGGATGGGACGGAGTGTCTCATGCCTGAGCGCACCACGGCGAACACGCATGGATGTGATGACCCCTCGTGGGCCTTCCAGCGTGACGACGGCCGGGCGATGGTGCAGACGTTAAAGAGGCCTCGCGTACCTTGCTTAGTTTAGTTTAAGATTTTTTGTAGGATTAGTTTAGCTTAAGATTAAATTATTTGAACTGTTAAATTCCGTCTGTTTAGTTATAAATATATTAAAATTTAATAAATTTCATCCGTTTAGCATGAGTATCGTTTGTGTTTTGTGTTTGTGATGGATTCATTTCAAATGCCAAGGATATTTGCTGAGTACGGTCGGGTGGCAGGCCTAAAGACACGTCTGAATAATCCTCGCTCAGTACAAGCTTTATCTTGTTTCTTGCGCGCGCGTTGCCCAGAACTACTTGATCCAGCAGGTTCAGTGCAGTGTAGGCGTGCAGCCCAGCCGTTACCTTGCTAGAGGATGTGGCCGAAACACACACTAGCGGACTGGACCGACGAATACCCATCTCTCTACCCTCGTTGCTTCGGTCAACAACAACAAGAATACTCTTGTTGCTGCCCGGCTCTCTGTGGTAACAAACCTGGCGAGCTCCGTATCACGGCCCAAATCTGGAAGCTGATACCGTTGTACTCTTTTATGATAGTTGTTTCGGATTTGACTCTAGTTTGCAAAAATTTCAGAATCTCCTTTTTCTATCGTCAGGGTTCTTGACAAAATAGGATATAACAGCCTACCATCATAATATCTAGCGGTATGAAACTAATCCACATCAGCAGCATGGACACCTACCGTCAAACATGCTGACGATAGCCTATATAACCCTACCATCAAGGTGCCCAACGATAGATGCGAACACGCACTATGTTTGATACTTAGATTTTTTTTTACGATAGGACATGCAACCCTACCGCGAGGATCCTAGGCGGTAGATGTTATATCCTACGGCCAAGGACCTTGACGATAAAAAAAAGGCCAGATCCAAAAATTTATACAAACTAGGGTCAGATCTACATCAACTTACAAAAAAATTCAAAACACGAAATTTAGGGCCTGGAAGAACCGCCGGGCACCGCGGCCGATGCAAACCGCCCCCAATGACTACTGCGCTTCGCGGCACGCAAAACCAGGAAAAGGCGTGCCAACGGCCGGGAGACGGTCGCTGCAGACGTGAAGAAAAGACAAGACCGGAGCCGCCGAAGTGGAACAGCCCCATACCGAGGCTCCGAGCCCGTCGTCACGGGCGGCGAGACGCCCACCGCTGCCGGCCAGGTTACCGTTGCCGCTGGCCCCGCCCGCGCACAGTAGCGCCAAGCGTGGCTTGCCATGCGCCACCTTCCTTCATGGCTGCTGCGTTCGTCTGCCCCACCCCCTCCCCTCCGTAGTCGCTCGCACCGGCGTCGCCGTCGAGCCGAAGATGCATCCTAGCACACACTCCAAGCCCAAAAGATAGTGGACGATAGTTCCATTCCATTCGTTGCCGAGAGCCGACATGGGGTAGCTGTAGCCGGACGTGAATACATACTCGCACCTTTCTTGAAAGAAGAAAGTTAACCGGCAGGTCATACCCTGTTGCCGTCGTGATGTTAATCGGCACGGGTGAGCACAAAATGAAGCGTCCCTCTCTATCGCGTGTGTCGCGGTCTGCATGGCGCATCGACCTGTCTCGCACGTATAATACCACGAGCGCAAACGCGGTTGCTAGCCAGAGCGGAGAGCACTCGCCGTGACAGCTACGGACTGCCTCGGCGTGCAGCTGCTCCTAGCTTCAAGACAACGGATCCATGCCCATCTTCGCTTTCTTGCCTTTTCCCACCTTATTTTCTTTCTAGAACCGTATATATATGTATGGAACCTAAACCATGGTTGGTGAACGTGCGGTGAGTCGGTGGCGATCATACGTTTTTGTTCCTTCCACACATCGCGGACGAATGGTTATGATTTTTGTTCTTCTGCTATCTGCACAAAATGGTGTGTGGTGCGTAATTCGGTCTCTACTTCACCAACTGCCAGGCTCTGCAACAAGTATATATTGGCGGTTTCAACCACCTGTAACCCAAATAAGCAAAGCAGGTTCGTTCTCGGCCTGTCAAAGTGTCAAGGACAAGATCTGCCCCCCTTTACTGCCGTCCATTCACCAGCAGCTGCAAAGTTAGTCTGCAAAGTTAGATTCGTCGAATGTTTTGCTTTCACTACCTCAGTGCTGACATGACGTAGACGTCGAAACCACCGTATTGGCTGCCCTGCGAAACAACAAAAAGAAACATGTGTCTGACGCAGCAAATCAACCATAAAGTCGGCTCAAAGGAAAAAAAATTTACCACGAAAATATCTAATGATATATATTTGTACAGACTAAGTAGCAACCATGTATTCCGCCAATCTCCCATGGTGCTGGGAAGCACTTTCTCCTGTTTCAACATAAAAGCACACCCTTTTTTTTTTCCATCAGAACCCAAAATGGGCTCTCTTTTTTTGTTTCAAATTATTGTATTTCTCATGCTGATTACAAGTGACGGTGTATGATACAGAAGGTGGGCCGTCGACTGTGAAGCCGGTCACTAGTCTCGGCTCGGGGCCTAACAGGCCAAGGCACGGCCAGGGCCCCTCGACCCATAGGAAGCCCTCCTTCCGGAAGAACCTCATCTTGCTGTGCAAGTCAAGAAACACTCCGCGCGATCTGGAGATCTCGAATTCAAGCCATCGCCCTCATGTCGGGCCAAAGTTTCACCTTTGGCTCCCTTACCTTCGATGCAAACGAGATGGGTTGGTTCTACACCAACCCATCACCCACCCCATATGAACCCTCTTCTTGGAAAGCCTCGAGTTCACCATCGACCGCTGCGGTGACATTTGCCTTCGCGCCCCGCCACTTCCGCGGGCATTGGACGCAGCTCCCGAGCATGCTCTGAAGCCCACATCCATAGCTTTCAATGTTCGCTTCCACTGCCTCAGTGCTGACATGACATGCACGTCGAAACCACCGTATTGGCTGCCCTGCGAAACAGCAAAAAGAAACATGTGTCTGGCGCAGCAAATCAACCACAAAGTCAGCTCAAAGGAAAAAAATCAACCACAAAAATATCTAATGATATATATTTGTATAGACAAAGTAGCAACCATGTACTCCGTCAATCTCCCATGGTGCTGGGAAGCACTTTCTCCTGTTTCAACATAAAAGCACACCCATTTTTTTCGATCACAACCCAAAATGGGCTCTCTCTTTTTGTTTCAAATTATTGTATTTCTCATGCTGATTACAAGTGATGGTGTACGATACAGAAGGTGGGCCATCGGCTGTGAAGCCGGTAACTAGGCTCGCCTCGGTGCCTAAAAGGCCAAGGCATGGCCAGTGCCCCTCGGCCCGTAGGAAGCCCTCCTTCCGGAAGATTCTCATCTTGTCGTGCAAGTCAAGAAGCACTCCGCTCGATCTGGAGGTCTCGAATTCAAGCCATCGCCCTCATGTCAGGCCAAAGTTTCACCTTTGGCTTCCTCACCTTCGTCGCAAACGAGATGGGTTGGCTCTACACCAACCCGTCACCCACCCCATCTGAACCCTCTTCTTGGAAACACTCGAGTTCACCATCGACCGCTGGAGTGACATCCGCCGTTGCGCCCCGCCACTTTCGCGGGCATTGGACGCAGCTCCCGAGCGTGCTCCGAAGCCCACATCCATAGCTTCCAATGTTTGCTTCCACTGCCTCAGTGCTGACATGACATGGACATCGAAACCACCCTATTGGCTGCCCTGCGAAACAACAAATAGAAACATATGTCTGGCGCAGGAAATCAACCACAAAGTCAGCTCAAAGGAAAAAAATCAACCATGAAAATATCTAATGATATATATTTGTAAAGACTAAGTAGCAACCATGTACTCCGTCAATCTTCCATGGTGCTGGGAAGCACTTTCTCCTGTTTCAACATAAAAGCACACCCATTTTTTCCATCACAACCCAAAATGGGCTCTCTTTTTTTGTTTCAAATTATTGTATTTCCCATGCTGATTACAAGTGACGGTGTACGATACAGAAGGTGGGCCGTCGGCTGTGAAACCGGTCACTAGGCTCGCCTCGGGGCCTAACAGGCCAAGGCATGGCCAGGTCCCCTTGACCCATAGGAAGCCCTCCTTTCGGAAGATTCTCATCTTGTTGTGCAAGTCAAGAAGAAATCCACTCGATCTAGAGATCTCAAATTCAAGCCATCGCCCTCATGTCGGGCCAAAGTTTCACCTTTGCTCCCTCACCTTCGTCGCAAACGAGATGGGTTGCCTCTACACCAACCCGTCACCCACCCCATATGAACCCTCTTCTTGGAAAGTCTCAAGTTCATCATCGACCGCTGCAGTGACATCTGCCTTCGCGCCCCACCACTTCCACGGGCATTGGACGCAGCTCCGGAGCGTGCTCTGAAGCCCACATCCATAGCTTCCAATGATTGCTACCACTACCTAAGTGCTGACATGACATGGACGTCTAAACCACCGTATTGGCTACCCTGCGAAACAACAAAAAGAAATATGTGTCTAGTGCAGCAAATCAACCACAAAGTCAGCTCAAAGGAAAGAAAATCAACCACGGAAATATCTAATGATACATATTTGTACAGACTAAGTAGCAACCCTATACTCCGTCAATCTCCCATGGTGCTGGGAAGTACTTTCTCCTGTTTCAACATAAAAGCACACCCATTTTTTCCATCACAACCCCAAATGGGCTATATTTTTTTGTTTCAAATTATTGTATTTCAAATGCTGATTACAAGTGACGGTGTACAATACAGAAGGTGGGCCGTCGGCTATGAAGCCGGTCACTAGGATGGCCTTGGGGCCTAAGAGGCCAAGGCATGGCCAGGGCCGCTCGACCCGTAGGAAGCCCTCCTTCCGGAAGATTCTCATCTTGTCGTGCAAGTCAGGAAGCACTCCGCTCGGTCTCGAGATCTTGAATTCAAGCCATCGCCCTCATGTCGGGCTAAAGTTTCACCTTTGGCTCCTTCACCTTCGTCGCAAACGAGATGGGTTGGCTCTACACCAACCCGTCACCCACCCCATCTGAACCCTCTTCTTGGAAAGCCTCGAGTTCATCATCAACCGCTGCGGTGACATACGCCTTCGCGCCCCGCCACTTCCGCGGGCATTGGATGCAGCTCCCGAGCGTGCTCTGAAGCCCACCTCCATAGCTTCCAATGTTTGCTTCCACTGCCTCAGTGCTGACATGACATGGACATCGAAACCACCGTATTGGCTGCCCTGCGAAACAACAAAAAGAAACGTGTGTCTGGCGCAGCAAATCAACCACAAAGTAAGCTCAAAGGAAAAAAAATCAACCACGAAAATATCTAATGATATATATTTGTACAGACTAAATAGCAACAATGTACTCCGTCAATCTCCCATGGTGATGGGAAGCACTTTCTCCTGTTTCAACATAAAAGCACACCCATTTTTTCCATCACAACCCAAAATGGGCTCTCTTTTTTGTTTCAAATTATTGTATTTCTCATGCTGATTAGAAGTGACAGTGTACGATACAGAAGGTGGGCCGTCGGCTGTGAACCCGGTCACTAGGCTCGCCTCGGGGCCTAACAGGCAAGGCTTGGCCAGGGCCCCTCGACCCATAGGAAGCCCTCCTTCCGGAAGATTCTCATCTTGTCATGCAAGTCAAGAAGCACTCCGCTCGATCTAGAGATCTCGAATTCAAGCCATCGCCCTCATGTCGGGCTAAAGTTTCACCGTTGGCTTCTTCACTTTCGTCGCAAACGAGATGGGTTGGCTCTACACCAACCCGTCACCCACCCCAACTGAACCTTCTTCTTGGAAAGCCTCGAGTTCATCATTGACCGCTGCAGTGACATCCACCTTCGCGCCCCGCCAGTTCCGCTGGCATTGGACGCAGCTCCCGAGCGTTCTCTGAAGCCCACATCCATAGCTTCCAATGTTTGCTTCCACTGCCTTAGTGCTGACATGACATGGATGTAGAAACCACCGTATTCGCTGCCCTGTGAAACAACAAAAAGAAACATGTGTCTGGAGCAGCAAATCAACCACAAAGTCAGCTCAAAGGAAAAAAATCAACCACGAAAATATATAATGGTATATATTTGTACATACTAAGTAGCAACCATGTACTCCATCAATCTCCCATGGTAATGGGAAGCACCTTCTCCTATTTCAACATAAAAGCACACCCATTTTTTCCATCACAACCCAAAATGGGCTCTCTTTTTTTGTTTCAAATTATTGTATTTCTCATGCTGATTACAAGTGACGGTGTACGATACAGAAGGTGGGCCGCCGGCTGTGAACCCGGTCACTAGGCTCGCCTCGGGGCCTAACAGGCTAAGGCATGGCCAGGGCTCATCGACCCGTAGGAAGCCCTCCTTCCGGAAGATTCTCATCTTGTCGTGCAAGTCAAGAAGCACTCCGCTCGATCTGGATATCTCGAATTCAAGCCATCACCCTTATGTCGGGCCAAAGTT
The DNA here is from genome assembly GCF_003073215.2 of Triticum urartu. NCBI lineage: Eukaryota > Viridiplantae > Streptophyta > Magnoliopsida > Poales > Poaceae > Triticum > Triticum urartu. Next base: position 473,822,417 of record NC_053027.1, read on the forward strand.
TCACCTTTGGCTCCCTCACCTTCGTCGCAAACGAGATGGGTTGGCTCTACACAAACCCGTCACCCACCCCATCTGAACCCTCTTCTTGGAAACAGTCGAGTACACCATCGACCGCTGTGGTGACATCCGCCTACGAGCCCCGCCACTTCGTGGGCATTGGAAGCAGATTCCGAGCGTGCTCTAAAGCCCACATCCATAGCTTCCAATGTTTGCTTCCACTACCTCAATGCTAACATGACATGGACGTCGAAACCACCGTATTGGCTGCCCTGCGCAACAACAAAAAGAAACATGTGTCTGGCGCAGCAAATCAACCACAAAGTCAACTCAAAGGAAAAAATCAACCACGAAAATATCTAATGATATATATTAGTACATACTAAGTAGCAACCATGTACTCCGTCAATCTCCCATGGTGCTGGGAAGCACTTTCTCCTGTTTCAACATAAAATCACACCCATTTTTCCCCATGACAACCCAAAATGGGCTCTCTTTTTTGTTTCAAATTGTTGTATTTCTCATGCTGATTACAAGTGACGGTGTACGATACAGAAGGTGGGTCATCGGCTGTGAAGCCGATCACTAGGCTCGCCTCGGGACCTAACAGGTGAAGGCATGACCAGGGCCTCTCGACCCGTAGGAAGCCCTCCTTTCAGAAGATTCTCATCTTGTCGTGCAAGTCAAGAAGCACTCCGCTTGATCTGGAGATCTCGAATTCAAGCCATCGCCCTCATGTCGGGCCAAAGTTTCACCTTTGGCTCCCTCACCTTCGTCGCAATCGAGATGGGTTGGCTCTACACCAACCCGTCACCCACCCCATATGAACCCTCTTCTCGGAAAGCCTCGAGTTCATCATCGACCACTGCAGTGACATCCGCCTTCGTGCCTCGCCACTTCCGCGGGCATTGGACACAGCTCCCGAGCGTGCTCTGAAGCCCACATCCATAGCTTCCAATCTTTTCTTCCACTGCCTCAGTGCTGACATGACATGGAAGTCGAAACAACCGTATTGGCTGCCCTGCGAAACAACAAAAAGAAACATGTGTCTGGCGCAGCAAATCAACCACAAAGTCAGCTCGAAGGAAAAAAAATCAACCACGAAAATATCTAATGATATATATTTGTACAGACTAAGTAGAAACCATGTACTCCGTCCATCTCCCATGGTGCTGGGAAGCACATTCTCCTGTGTCAACATAAAAGCACACCCATTTTTCCCATCACAACCCAAAATGGGCTCTCTTTTTTGTTTCAAATTATTGTATTTCTCATGCTGATTACAAGTGACGGCGTATGATATAGAAGGTGGGCCGTCGGGTGTGAAGCCGGTCACTAGGCTCGCCTCGGGGCCTAACAGGCCAAGGCATGGCCAGGGCCCCTCGACCCGTAGGAAGCCCTCCTTCCGGAAGATTCTCATCTTGTCGTGCAAGTCAAGAAGCACTCCGCTCGATCTGGAGATCTCGAATTCAAGCCATCGCCCTCATGTCGGACCAAAGTTTCACCATTGGCTCCCTCACCTTCGTCGCAATCGAGATGGGTTGGCTCTACACCAACCCGTCACCCACCCCATCTGAATATTCTTCTTGGAAAGCCTTGAGTTCATCATCGACCGCTGCGGTGACATCCGCCTTTGCGCCCCGCCACTTCAGCGGGCATTGGACGCAGCTCCCGAGCATGCTCTGGAGCCCACATCCATAGCTTCCAATGTTTGCTTCCATTGCCTCAGTGCTGACATGACATGGACGTGGAAACCACCGTATTGGCTGCCCTGCAAAACAACAAAAATAATCAAGTGTCTGGCGCAGCAAATGAACCACAAAGTCAGCTCAAAGGAAAAAAAATCAAATACGAAAATATCTAATGATATATATTTGTACAGACTAAGTAGCAACCATGTACTCCGTCGATCTCCCATGGTGCTGGGAAGCACTTTCTCCCGTTTCAACATAAAAGCACACCCATTTTTCGCATCACAACCCAAAATGGGCTCTCTTTGTTGTTTCAAATTATTGTATTTCTCATGTTGATTACAAGTGACACTGTATGATACAGAAGGTGGGTCGTCGGCTGTGAACCCGGTCACTAGGCTCACCTCGGGGCCTAACAGGACAAGGCATGGCCAGGGCCGCTCGACCCGTAGGAAGCCCTCCTTCCGGAAGATTCTCATCTTGTCGTGCAAGTCAGGAAGCACTCCGCTCGGTCTCGAGATCTTGAATTCAAGCCATCGCCCTCATGTCGGGCTAAAGTTTCACCTTTGGTTCCTTCACCTTCGTCGCAAACGAGATGGGTTGGCTCTACACCAACCCGTCACCCACCCCATCTGAACCCTCTTCTTGGAAAGCCTCGAGTTCATCATCAACCGCTGCGGTGACATACGCCTTCGCCCCCCGCCACTTCCGCGGGCATTGGATGCAGCTCCCGAGCGTGCTCTGAAGCCCACCTCCATAGCTTCCAATGTTTGCTTCCACTGCCTCAGTGCTGACATGACATGGACATCGAAACCACCGTATTGGCTGCCCTGCGAGACAACAAAAAGCAACGTGTGTCTGGCGCAGCAAATCAACCACAAAGTAAGCTCAAAGGAAAAAAAATCAACCACGAAAATATCTAATGATATATATTTGTACAGACTAAATAGCAACAATGTACTCCGTCAATCTCCCATGGTGATGGGAAGCACTTTCTCCTGTTTCAACATAAAAGCACACCCATTTTTTCCATCACAACCCAAAATGGGCTCTCTTTTTTGTTCCAAATTATTGTATTTCTCATGCTGATTAGAAGTGACGGTATACGATATAGAAGGTGGGCCATCGGCTGTGAAGCCGGTCACTAGGCTCGCCTCGGGGCCTAACAGGCCAAGGCTTGGCCAGGGCCCCTCGACCCATAGGAAGCCCTCCTTCCGAAAGATTCTCATCTTGTCATGCAAGTCAAGAAGCACTCCGCTCGATCTAGAGATCTCGAATTCAGGCCATCGCCCTCATGTCGGGCTAAAGTTTCACCGTTGGCTTCTTCACTTTCGTCGCAAACGAGATGGGTTGGCTCTACACCAACCCGTCACCCACCCCAACTGAACCTTCTTCTTGGAAAGCCTCGAGTTCATCATTGACCGCTGCAGTGACATCCACCTTCGCGCCCCGCCAGTTCCGCTGGCATTGGACGCAGCTCCCGAGCGTTCTCTGAAGCCCACATCCATAGCTTCCAATGTTTGCTTCCACTGCCTTAGTGCTGACATGACATGGATGTAGAAACCACCGTATTCGCTGCCCTGTGAAACAACAAAAAGAAACATGTGTCTGGAGCAGCAAATCAACCACAAAGTCAGCTCAAAGGAAAAAAATCAACCACGAAAATATATAATGGTATATATTTGTACATACTAAGTAGCAACCATGTACTCCCATCAATCTCCCATGGTAATGGGAAGCACCTTCTCCTATTTCAACATAAAAGCACACCCATTTTTTCCATCACAACCCAAAATGGGCTCTCTTTTTTTGTTTCAAATTATTGTATTTCTCATGCTGATTACAAGTGACGGTGTACGATACAGAAGGTGGGCCGCCGGCTGTGAACCCGGTCACTAGGCTCGCCTCGGGGCCTAACAGGCTAAGGCATGGCCAGGGCTCATCGACCCGTAGGAAGCCCTCCTTCCGGAAGATTCTCATCTTGTCGTGCAAGTCAAGAAGCACTCCGCTCGATCTGGATATCTCGAATTCAAGCCATCACCCTTATGTCGGGCCAAAGTTTCACCTTTGGCTCCCTCACCTTCGTCGCAAACGAGATGGGTTGGCTCTACACAAACCCGTCACCCACCCCATCTGAACCCTCTTCTTGGAAACAGTCGAGTACACCATCGACCGCTGTGGTGACATCCGCCTACGAGCCCCGCCACTTCGTGGGCATTGGAAGCAGATTCCGAGCGTGCTCTAAAGCCCACATCCATAGCTTCCAATGTTTGCTTCCACTACCTCAATGCTAACATGACATGGACGTCGAAACCACCGTATTGGCTGCCCTGCGCAACAACAAAAAGAAACATGTGTCTGGCGCAGCAAATCAACCACAAAGTCAACTCAAAGGAAAAAATCAACCACGAAAATATCTAATGATATATATTAGTACATACTAAGTAGCAACCATGTACTCCGTCAATCTCCCATGGTGCTGGGAAGCACTTTCTCCTGTTTCAACATAAAATCACACCCATTTTTCCCCATGACAACCCAAAATGGGCTCTCTTTTTTGTTTCAAATTATTGTATTTCTCATGCTGATTACAAGTGACGGTGTACGATACAGAAGGTGGGTCATCGGCTGTGAAGCCGATCACTAGGCTCGCCTCGGGACCTAACAGGTGAAGGCATGACCAGGGCCTCTCGACCCGTAGGAAGCCCTCCTTTCAGAAGATTCTCATCTTGTCGTGCAAGTCAAGAAGCACTCCGCTTGATCTGGAGATCTCGAATTCAAGCCATCGCCCTCATGTCGGGCCAAAGTTTCACCTTTGGCTCCCTCACCTTCGTCGCAATCGAGATGGGTTGGCTCTACACCAACCCGTCACCCACCCCATATGAACCCTCTTCTCGGAAAGCCTCGAGTTCATCATCGACCACTGCAGTGACATCCGCCTTCGTGCCTCGCCACTTCCGCGGGCATTGGACACAGCTCCCGAGCGTGCTCTGAAGCCCACATCCATAGCTTCCAATCTTTTCTTCCACTGCCTCAGTGCTGACATGACATGGAAGTCGAAACAACCGTATTGGCTGCCCTGCGAAACAACAAAAAGAAACATGTGTCTGGCGCAGCAAATCAACCACAAAGTCAGCTCGAAGGAAAAAAAATCAACCACGAAAATATCTAATGATATATATTTGTACAGACTAAGTAGAAACCATGTACTCCGTCCATCTCCCATGGTGCTGGGAAGCACATTCTCCTGTGTCAACATAAAAGCACACCCATTTTTTCCCATCACAACCCAAAATGGGCTCTCTTTTTTGTTTCAAATTATTGTATTTCTCATGCTGATTACAAGTGACGGCGTATGATATAGAAGGTGGGCCGTCGGGTGTGAAGCCGGTCACTAGGCTCGCCTCGGGGCCTAACAGGCCAAGGCATGGCCAGGGCCCCTCAACCCGTAGGAAGCCCTCCTTCCGGAAGATTCTCATCTTGTCGTGCAAGTCAAGAAGCACTCCGCTCGATATGGAGATATCGAATTCAAGCCATCGCCCTCATGTCGGACCAAAGTTTCACCTTTGGCTCCCTCACCTTCGTCGCAATCGAGATGGGTTGGCTCTACACCAACCCGTCACCCACCCCATCTGAATCCTCTTCTTGGAAAGCCTCGAGTTCATCATCGACCGCTACGGTGACATCCGCCTTTGCACCCCGCCACTTCCGCGGGCATTGGACGCAGCTTCCGAGCGTGCTCTGAAGCCCACATCCATAGCTTCCAATGTTTGCTTCCATTGCCTCAGTGCTGACATGACATGGACGTCGAAACCACCGTATTGGCTGCCCTGCAAAACAACAAAAATAAACATGTGTCTGGCGCAGCAAATGAACCACAAAGTCAGCTCAAAGGAAAAAAAATCAAATACGAAAATATCTAATGATATATATTTTTACAGACTAAGTAGCAACCATGTACTCCGTCGATCTCCCATGGTGCTGGGAAGCACTTTCTCCCGTTTCAACATAAAAGCACACCCATTTTTCCCATCACAACCCAAAATGGGCTCTCTTTGTTGTTTCAAATTATTGTATTTCTCATGCTGATTACAAGTGACAGTGTATGATACAGAAGGTGGGCCGTCGGCTGTGAACCCGGTCACTAGGCTCGCCTCGGGGCCTAACAGGACAAGGCATGGCCAGGGCCGCTCGACCCGTAGGAAGCCCTCCTTCCGGAAGATTCTCATCTTGTCGTGCAAGTCAGGAAGCACTCCGCTCGGTCTCGAGATCTTGAATTCAAGCCATCGCCCTCATGTCGGGCTAAAGTTTCACCTTTGGCTCCTTCACCTTCGTCGCAAATGAGATGGGTTGGCTCTACACCAACCCGTCACCCACCCCATCTGAACCCTCTTCTTGGAAAGCCTCGAGTTCATCATCGACCGCTGCGGTGACATACGCCTTCGCGCCCCGCCACTTCCGCGGGCATTGGATGCAGCTCCCGAGCGTGCTCTGAAGCCCACCTCCATAGCTTCCAATGTTTGCTTCCACTGCCTCAGTGCTGACATGACATGGACATCGAAACCACCGTATTGGCTGCCCTGCGAAACAACAAAAAGAAACATGTGTCTGGCGCAGCAAATCAACCACAAAGTAAGCTCAAAGGAAAAAAAATCAACCACGAAAATATCTAATGATATATATTTGTACAGACTAAATAGCAACCATGTACTCCGTCAATCTCCCATGGTAATGGGAAGCACTTTCTCCTGTTTCAACATAAAAGCACACCCATTTTTTCCATCACAACCCAAAATGGGCTTTTTTTCAAATTATTGTATTTCTCATGCTGATTATAAGTGACGGTGTACGATACAGAAGGTGGGCCGTCGGCTGTGAACCCGGTCACTAGGCTCGCCTCGGGGCCTAACAGGCTAAGGCATGGCCAGGGCCCATCGTGTAACGCCCCATATGTAACTTGCCATATTTGTATTCCAACTCTTGCCATTTTCGGCACTAAGTTATGTTATTTCCTGGTTGTTGGGTTTTGTCTTTGTTTTGTTTTTGCCTTTGTCATGCATCTCATATCATGTCATCATGTGCATCGCATTTGCATACGTGTTCGTCTCATGCATCCGAGCATTTTCCTTGTTGTCCGTTTTGCATTCCGACGCTCCTATATCCTTCGGTGTCCCCTTTTTCCTCTTTTCGTGTGCGGGTATTAAACGTTCTCGGATTGGACCAAGACTTGCCAAGCGGCCTTGGTTTACTACCGGTAGACCGCCTGTCAAGTTTCGTGCCATTTGGACTTTGTTTAATACTCCAACGGTTAACCGAGGAACCGTAAAGGCCTCGTGCGTGTTGCAGCCCAAAACCTCTCTAAAGTGGCCCAAAACCCACCTAAACCTCCTTCATCATCTCGGTCGTTGATCACGATCGCGTGGCTGAAAACCGTGCTCAATTTGGAGCCTCCTAGCTCCCTCTACCTATAAATATAGACCACCCCCAAAAATCTCGTAGTCAAACCCTAACCTATCCCTCTCCTCGCGCCGCCGGACGAAAACCGCCGGACGGACGTGTCCGATCCACCTCTCCACCGCCACGTGTCGTCGCGCCGTTCGTCGGGGCGCCGCGCCCACATCGCCGTCCGTCCCGCGCGCCGGCCCGCCGAGGCCCGGGTCGGGCCCTCCCGGCCCATCAGGCCGCGCCGCCACCCCTCGGCCTCCCGCTCGCCCGCGCCTCGAGCGCCACCGCCTTCTCCGCTCCCGCCGGCGACCTCCCACCGCGACCCCGCTGTCCCCGGCTGGCGCCGCCCTCCGGCGCTCGTGCTGCACCACCCCGCCGCCCGGTGCCCGTCGCCCCGCTGCCCGGTGCCCGTCGCCCCGCCGTCTCCTCTCGTTGGCACCGCCCGGATCCGACCAGATCCGCCCTCCCCGGCCTCCTCCGGCGGGGATCCAGCGAGATCCGCTGCCGCCTCGAAATCCGTGCCCAATCTGGATCGGCTACAGTAAACCCTAGACGGTTGACTTTTGTCCCAGTTTCCCATCATTTTTAGCAGATTTCATCATGCCATATCTTTGCATCCGTGATTCCGTTTTGGGCGTGTAGCATATCAAATTGTTCGTATCGACGTGTACTTCATTTCATTCCATTGCACCATGTTCATTTGAGTTCATCTTGATGCCCTACATGCTGTTGCAAGAGTGCTATGTAATGTTAGTTTCAGATTCTTATCAGAATTTGGACATTTGTCATTTTTGCCATGTTTAATATGTGCCTCCTATGAACTTGAGCCCTACATGTGTTTTGAAGTATGCCATGCCATCTTTAGAGGGGTGTATGCCATGTATTTTTGTGATCTTTGTGATGACTAGCACAAGCATGCAAAGTAGCTCTAGTAATGTTGCTGATTTCAGGGACTTAGAAATCTTCTAAGTCATTTTCCTGATTATATTTTTATGCCATGTATTCATGTTGCTACAGAGTGATCCATGCCTCTTTTGAGCATGTTAAGTAAGGATGATTTTGAGATATTGTTATGCTCTATCCATCCATGTCTTTGTTTGCAATTATGGAGTCCCCTAGCATGACTCAATCGTGCTCTACTTTTGCTACAAAATGTTCCTGGCAGATTGTTTATGTGTTAAGCAATTTTGCCGAGGTTGTTGTAGTTGATCCTTGCATGCTATGGGAGTGTTCTTGCCATGGTTAGCTTATTTATCATGTCTACTTGCTGGGTGTATGATTAGTTTGTCATACAATGCTTTGTGGTGAGTGCATCGAGCTCGCAAACATGCCTACGTAAATCTGTTTTGCCATGTTCCAGTTTTCTGCTAAGTCTAAATATGTTAACGAAGCTTGCTATGTTCACATGGATGCCATTGTATTTTCTGATCCCTTTTGGCTTATGGTCAGTAAGGGACTTTTGTTATATGCTTTGAGTAGTTTCATGCCATGCCTTGCCTTGCCATGATATATTCCTGTAGCATGTTGTTATCTTGCTCTAAACATTGCTTCCTGATGCTAAATCCTGACATGTTATTTTCGCCAAGTCTGTGAACCTGTTATCTTTTGCACTGTTGCCATGCTTGTTTGAACCTGCTATTATGTGATTTACCCGTAGCTTAGTGTTCATCTTTTGTCAAGCATCTTGAGTGGATCACTGCCATATGCTTTGTTGTTATGTTAGAGTGCAGTAGCTTATTTTTCTTGATGTATTTAGATGGCCTCGTGCTGTTAATCGCAGCTTTGTGCCATTATTGTTTTGCTTGCCATTTGCAAACCGTGCATCCGATTCCGGTGATCTTTATATCGATTTCGACCAAAATCAACTCATCTTTTCAGCGGCACTCTTGGTTTTCCAAGTTGAGGCCTGGGTCAATCTTTCCTTTCCGAAACATGCATATGCATCACATATCACATCCCGCATATCATGCCATGTTTTGCATCATGTTGCTTGCGCATTGCACCGTGGTTGATTGTTGTTTCCCTTTGTTTGTGTTCTTGCCTTGGGTAGAGTTGGGAGACGAGTACGTGATCGAGGAACCCATTGAGAACGTTTACGAGGATCAAGCTTACGTCAACTCGGAGAACTTTGCAGACAAGATGACCATACCTTCGAAATCACTTCTATCTTTGCTTGCTAGTTGCTCGCTCTTTTGCTATGCCTATGCTACGATACCTACCACTTACTTATCATGCCTCCCATATTGCCATGTCAAACCTCTAACCCACCTTGTCCTAGCAAACCGTTGTTTGTCTATGTTACCGCTTTTGCTCAGCCCCTCTTATAGCGTTGCTAGTTGCAGGTGAAGATTGGAGTTTGTTCCTTGTTGGAACATGATTTTTGTTGGGATATCATTATTATATCTTGTCTACTTTAATGCATCTATATACTTGGTAAAGGGTGGAAGGCTCAGCCTTATGCCTAGTGTTTTGTTCCACTCTTGCCACCCTAGTTTCCGTCATACCGGTGTTATGTTCCTTGATTTTGCGTTCCTTACACGGTTGGGTTATAATGGGAACCCCTTGACAGTTCGCCTTGAATAAAACTCCTCTAGCAAGGCCCAACATTGGTTTTACCATTTGCCACCTAGCCTCTTTTCCCTTGGGTTCCGCGGACTCAAGGGTCATCTTTATTTTAACCCCCCGGGCCAGTGCTCCTCTGAGTGTTGGTCCAAAACAGAGCCACTTGCAGCGCCACCTCGGGGAAACTTGAGGGTTGGTTTTAGTTGTATGTAGTGTTCATCTGGTGTGCCCTGAGAACGAGATATGTGCAGCTCCTATCGGGATTTGTCGGCACAGCGGGTGGTCTTGCTGGACTTGTTTTACCATTGTCGAGGTGTCTTGTAACCCGGATTCCGAGTCTGATCGGGCCGTCCTGGGAGAAGGAATATCCTTCGTTGACCGTGAGAGCTTGTGATGGGCTAAGTTGGGACACCCCTGCAGGGATTTGAACTTTCGAAAGCCGTGCCCGCAGTTATGGGCAGATGGGAATTTGTTAATGTCCGGTTGTAGAAAACCTGAAACTAAACTTAATTAAAATGAATCAACAGAGTGTGTGGCCGTGATGGTCTCTTTTCGGCGGAGTCCAGGAAGAGAACACGGTCTCGTGTTATGCTTGAATGTAGGTTGTTCTAGGATCACTTCTTGATCATAGATTCTCGACTGTGCTTTGCCTTTCTCTTCTCGCTCTCATTTTCGTATGTTAGCCACCATATATGCTAGTGCTTGCTGCAGCTCCACCTCATACCTTTTCCCTACCCATAAGCTTAAATAGTCTTGATCGCGAGGGTGTGAGATTGCTGAGTCCCCGTGACTCACAGATTACTTCAAAACCAGATGCAGGGACCGATGATACCATTCCAGGAGATGCGACTGAGCTCAAGTGGGAGTTCGATGAGGACTCAGGACGATACTACGTTTCTTTCCCAGACGATCAGTAGTGGAGCCCAGTTGGGGCGATCAGGGACATTATGCATTTGGGGTTGTCTTTATTTTGGTTCCATAGTCGGACCTTGATTGTATCTGGATGTTTGTAATGATATATTTATGCTATTGTGTGACGTGGCAATTGTAAGCAAACTATGTACCTCTTTTCTTATTCAGTACATGGGATGCGTAAAGATTACCCCTCTTGCGACATTGCTTACAATGCGGTTATGCCTCTAAGTCGTGCTTCGACACATGGGAGATATAGCCGCATCATGGGCTTTGCACATCGACCCGTAGGAAGCCCTCCTTCCGGAAGATTCTCATCTTGTCGTGCAAGTCAAGAAGCACTCCGCTCGATCTGGAGATCTCGAATTCAAGCCATCGCCCTCATGTCGGGCCAAAGTTTCACCTTTGGCTCCCTCACCTTGATCGCAAACGAGGTGGGTTGGCTCTACACCAACCCGTCACCCACCCCATCTGAACCCTCTTCTTGGAAAGCCTCGAGTTCACCATCGACCGCTGCGGTGACATCCGCCTTTGAGCCCCGCCACTTCCGTGGGCATTGGAAGCAGATCCCGAGCGTGCTCTGAAGCCCACATCCATATCTTCCAATGTTTGCTTCCACTGCCTTAGTGCTGACATGACATGGACGTCGAAACCACCGTACTGGCTGCCCTACGAAACAACAAAAAGAAACATGTGTCTGGCGCAGCAAATCAACCACAAAGTCAGCTCAAAGGAAAAAATCAACCATCAAAATATCTAATGATATATATTATTACAGACTAAGTAGCAACCATGTAGTCCATCAATCTCCCATGGTGCTGGGAAGCACTTTCTCCTGTTTCAACACAAAAGCACACCCATTTTTTTCCATCACAACCCAAAATGGGCTCTCTTTTTTGTTTCCAATTATTGTATTTCTCATGCTAATTACAAGTGACGGTGTACGATACAGAAGGTGGGTCATCGGCTGTGAAGCCGGTCACTAGGCTCGCCTCGGGGCCTAAAGGCCAAGTCATGGCCAGGGCCCCTCGACCCGTTGGAAGCCCTCCTTCCGGAAGATTCCCATCTTGTCGTGCAAGTCAAGAAGCACTCCGCTCGATCTGGAGATCTCGAATTCAAGCCATCGCCCTCATGTCGGGCCAAAGTTTCACCTTTGGCTCCCTCACCTTCATCGCAATCGAGATGGGTTGGCTCTACATCAACCCGTCACCCACCCCATCTAAACCCTCTTCTTGGAAAGCCTCGAGTTCATCATCGACTACTGCGGTGACATCCGCCTTCGCGCCCCGCCACTTCCGCGGGCATTGGACGCAGCTCCCGAGCGTGCTCTGAAGCCCACATCCATAGTTTCCAATGTTTGCTTCCACTGCCTTAGTGCTGACATGACATGGACGTCGAAACCACCGTATTGGCTGCCCTGCGAAACAACAAAAAGAAACATGTGTCTGGCGCAGCAAATCAACCACAAAGCTAGCTCAAAGGAAAAAAAACAACCACGAAAATATCTAATGATATATATTTGTACAGACTAAGTAGCAACCATGTACTCCGTCAATCTCCCATGGTGCTGGGAAGCACTTTCTCCTGTTTCAAAATAAAAGCACACCCATTTTTTTCCATCACAACCCAAAATGGGCTCTCTTTTTTTGTTTCAAATTATTGTATTTCTCATGTTGATTACAAGTGACGGTATACGATACAGAAGGTGGGCCGTCGGGTGTGAAGCCGGTCACTAGGTTCGCCTTGGAGCCTAACAGGCCAAGGCATGGCCAGGGCCCCTCGACCTGTAGGAAGCCCTCCTTCCGGAAGATTCTCATCTTGTCGTGCAAGTCAAGAAGCACTCTGCCCGATCTAAAGATCTCGAATTCATGCCATCGCCCTCAGGACGGGCCAAAGTTTCACCTTTGGCTCCCTCACCTTCGTCGCAAACGAGATGGGTTGGCTCTACACCAACCCGTCACCCACCCCATCTGAACCCTCTTCTTGGAAAGCCTCGAGTTCATCATCGACCGCTGCAGTGACATCCGCCTTCGCGCCCCGCCACTTCCGCGGGCATTGGATGTAGCTCCTGAGCGTGCTCTGAAGCCCACATCCATAGCTTCCAATGTTTGCTTCCACTGCCTCAGTGCTGACATGAGATGGACGTCGAAACCACCGTATTGGCTGCCCTGCGAAACAACAAAAAGAAACATGTGTCTGGCACAACAAATCAACCACAAAGTCAGCTCAAAGTAAAAAAATCAACCACGAAAATATATAATGATATATATTTGTACAGACTAAGTAGCAACCATGTACTCCGTCAATCTCCCATGGTGCTGGGAAGCACTTTCTCCTATTTCAACATAAAAGCACACGCATTTTTTTCATCACAACCCAAAATGGGCTCTCTTTTCTTGTTTCAAATTATTGTATTTCTCATGTTAATTACAAGTGACGGTGTACGATATAGAAGGTGGGCCATCGGGTGTGAAGCCGGTCACTAGGCTCGCCTCGGAGCCTAACAGGCCAAGGCATGGCCAGGGCCCCTTGACCCATAGGAAGCCCACCTTCCGGAAGATTCTCATCTTGTTGTGCAAGTCAAGAAGCACTCCGCTCGATCTGGAGATCTCGAATTCAAGCCATTGCCCTCATGTCGGGCCAAAGTTTCACCTTTGGCTCGCTCACCTTCACCGCAAACGAGTTGGGTTGGCTCTACACCAACACGTCACCCACCCCATCTGAACCCTCTTCTTGGAAAGGCTCGAGTTCATCATCGACCGCTGTGGTGACATCCGCCTTTGCACCCCGCCACTTCCGCGGGCATTGGACGCATCTCCTAGGCGTGCTCTGAAGCCCACATCCATAGCTTCCAATGTTTGCTTCCACTGCCTCGGTCCTGACATGACATGGACGTCGAAACCACCGTATTGGCTGCCCTGGGAAACAACAAAAATAACATGTGTTTGGCACAACAAATCAACCAAAAAGTCAGCTCAAAGGAAAAAAATCAACCACAAAAATATCTAATGATATATATTTGTACGGACTAAGTGGCTCTGACTGCCCACGCACAAGTAAAGGGGTCGAAAGGAAAGCCCCTACTTTTGTACACCAACAAGCGTGGAGACAAGGCTCGAGATGATGGAGCAACAAGTTTTCAAGTGTAAGGAGATGGTGGAGCGTGGACTCGACTCGAAGCACATAATGATCACGGAGTTCACCAACAACCACAAGCTGGACGCCAAGGACATTGGGGAGGCCATCTTCAAGCTTCATGAGAAAATCGAGCACCTCCAAGCCGAGATCTATGACCTGCAAAATCAAAACTGTGAGTATGAATATAGATTCAAGAGGATGAGTTTGGCTGCAGATTTGAGGATTCCGGAGACTCTATCATCATTCTATGATGGTGAGCCTATGCCTTGGAAGAGGGATGACAAGCCTACATCATCAACAACGCCATCTCCTTCACCGGCGAAAGAGATATAATCACATCTGGTATGGGCACTCCCCTTGGCAATTGCCAAGCTGGGGGAGTGCCCCGGTATCGTATCACCATCACTTTTATCTTTATCGTTTTTCTTAGTTCGATTCTTTTGATAATATCTTGATCTAGTATAATAAAGTTTTAGTATGATCTAGTTGTGAGTTTTGCTTTATGATCCTTCTATGTAATCGAGTCCGTGAGCTATATATAATAAAGATTAGTGTTGAGTCAAGGGCTTGATTATTTTACTATGATCTTGAGGGAATAAAATAAAAGAGAAGAAATAAAGAGATCATATGGATCTGATGGAGAGTAATGAGCTCACATATAAAGAGTATGATGAATAAAAGTTGTTGTGAGTCGACAAACATAGTTTTGGTCATCGTTGCAATTAATAGCAAGTAATAAAGAAAGAGAGGTTCACATATAAATATACTATCTTGGACATATTTTATGATTGTGAGCACTCATTAAAGTACGATATGCTAAAGAGTTGATGTTGGACAAGGAAGACAACATAATGGGTTATGTTTTCTTACATCTGAGATAAATTATATTGTCATGGATCATCCAACATGTTGAGCTTGCCTTTCCCTCTCATGCTAGCCAATTTCTTTGCACCAAGTAGAGATACTACTTGTGCTTCCAAACATCCCTAAACCCAGTTTTGCCATGAGAGTCCACCATACCTACCTATGGATTGAGTAAGATCCTTCAAGTAAGTTGTCATCGGTGCATGCAATAAAAATTGCCTTCTAAATATGTATGACTTATTAGTGCGGAGAAAATAAGCTTTATACGATCTTGTGATATGGAAGCTATAAAAGCGACAGACTGCATAATAAAGGTCCATATCACAAGTGGAAATATAAATGATGTTCTTTTGCATTAAGATTTTGTGCATCCAACCATAAAAGCGCATGACAACCTCTGCTTCCCTCTGCGAAAGGCCTATCTTTTACTTTTATCTTCTACCTCACATAAGAGTCATGGTGATCTTCACCTTTCCTTTTTACATTTTATCCTTTGGCAAGCACAATGTGTTGGAAAGATCCAGATACATATAGCTAATTGGATGTGAGTCTGCATGAGCTATTATTGTTGATGTTACCCTTGAGGTAAAGAGTTGGGAGGCAAAACTATAAGCCCCTATCTTTCTCTGTGTCTGATTAAAAATCCATACCCACAAATATTGCGTGAGTGGTAGCAATTGTGAAATTACACCTGCTGAGATAGAAGATATCGATGTTACCATTAAGCTTGCCAATAGAGATACTGTTTCACCAATTGGGATTGTTAGAGATGTTGAAGTCTTGTGTGGGAAGGTTAAATATCCTGCTGATTTTCTTGTTCTTGGTTCCCCACAAGATAGCTTTTGCCCCATTATATTTGGTAGACCCTTCTTGGATACTGTTAATGCTAAGATAGATTGCAATAAGGATATTGTTTCTGTTGGTTTAGGGGACATGTCTCATGAGTTTAATTTTGCTAAGTTTCGTAGAAAACCCCGTGATGAGGAATTGCCTAGTAAAGATGAAATTATTGGTCTTGCTTCTATTGCTGTGCCTCCTACTAATCCTTTAGAACAATATTTGCTAGACCATGAAAATGATGTGTTCATGAATGAAAGAAGGGAAATAGATGAAGTATTCTTTAAACATGGACCTATTCTGAAACATAACTTGCCTGATGAAATCCTAGGGGATCCTCCTCCACCCAAGGGTGATCCCATGTTTGAGCTTAAACCATTGCCTGATACTCTTAAATATGCTTATCTTGATGAAAAGAAGATATATCATGTTATTATTAGTGCTAACCTTTCATCTTATGAAGAAGATAGATTATTGAAAACTCTGAAGAAGCACCGTGCTACTATTGGATATACTCTTGATGATCTTAAGGGCATTAGTCCCACTCTATGTCAACACAAAATAAATTTGGAGAAAGATGCCAAACTAGTTATTGATCACCAAAGATGACTGATTCCTAAGATGAAAGAAGTGGTAAGAAAGGAAATATTGAAGTTCCTTGAGGCAGGTATAATTTATCCCGTTGATGATAGTCAGTGGGTAAGTCCTGTCCATTGTGTCCCTAAGAAGGGAGGTATTACTGTCATTCCTAATGATAAAGATGAACTGATTCCACAAAGAATTATTGCAGGTTATAGGATGGTAATTGATTTTTGCGAATTAAATAAAGCTACTAAAAAAGATCATTACCCCTTGCCTTTCATTGATCAAATGTTAGAAAGATTATCCAAACACACACATTTTTGCTTTCTAGATGGTTACTCTGGCTTCTCTCAAATACCTATGTCAGTTGATGATCAAGCAAAGACTACTTTTACTTGCCCTTTCGGTACCTTTGCTTATAGACATATGCCTTTTGGTTTATGTAATGCACCTGCTACCTTTCAAAGATGCATGATGACTATATTCTCTGACTTTTGTGAAAAGATTTGTGAAGTTTTCATGGAGGATTTCTCCATTTATGGATCCTCTTTTGACGATTGCTTGAGCAACCTTGATCGAGTTTTGTAGAGATGTGAAGAAACTAATCTTGTCTTGAACTGGGAGAAATGCCACTTTATGGTTAATGAAGGTATTGTCTTGGGGCATAAAATTTCTGAAAGATGCATTGAAGTTGATAAAGCTAAAGTTGATGCTATTGAAAAGATGTCGTGTCCCAAGGACATCAAAGGTATAAGAAGTTTCCTTGGTCATGCCGGTTTTTGTAGGAGGTTCATCAAGGACTTCTCAAAAAATTCTCGGCCTCTGACTAACCTATTACAAAAAGATATTCCTTTTGTCTTTGATGACGATTGTGTAGAAGTTTTTGAAATACTTAAGAAGGCTTTGATTTCTGCACCTATTGTTCAGCACCTGATTGGAATTTACCCTTTGAAATCATGTGTGATGCTAGTGATTATGCTTTAGGGGCTGTTCTAGGACAAAGAGTTGATAAAAAAATTAAATGTTATTCAATATGCTAGTAAAACTCTAGACAATGCCCAGAGAAATTATGCTACTACTGAAAAATAATTTTTAGCAGTTGTATTTGCATGTGGTAAGTTCAGACCTTATATTGTTGATTCTAAAGTAACTGTTCACACTGATCATGCTGCTATTAATTATCTTATGGAAAAGAAATATTCTAAACCTAGACTTATTAGATGGGTTCTCCTACTACAAGAATTTGATTTGCATATTATTGATAGAAAGGGAGCTGAGAACCCCATTGCAGACAACTTGTCTAGGTTATAGAATGTTCTTGATGACCCACTACCTATTGATGATAGCTTTCCTGATGAATAACTAAATGTCATAAATGCTTCTTGTAGTGCTCCATGGTATGCTGATTATGCTAATTACATTGTTGCTAAATTTATACCACCTAGTTTCACATACCAGCAAAAGAAAAAGTTCTTCTATGATTTGAGACATTACTTTTGGGATGACCCACATCTTTATAAAGAAGGAGTAGATGGTGTTATTAGACGTTGTGTACCCGAGCATGAACAGGAACAGATCCTACGCAAGTGTCACTGCGAAGCTTATGGGGGACGTCATGCTGGAGACAGAACTGCACATAAGGTATTGCAATCCGGTTTTTATTGGCCTACTCTCTTCAAGGATGCATGCCCGTAAGTTTGTCTTATCTGGTGCTGAATGTCGAAGAATTGGTAATATTAGTAGACGTCAAGGAATGCCTATGAACTATTCACTTGTTATTGAACCATTTGATGTTTGGGGCATTGATTATATGGGACCGTTTCCTTCCTCTAATGCGAATACACATATTTTAGTTGCTGTTGATTACGTTACTAAGTGGGTAGAAGCTATTCCAACTAGTAGTGCTGATCATAACACCTCTACTAAGATGCTTAAAGAAGTCATTTTTCCGAGGTTTGGAGTCCCTAGATATTTAATGACTGATGGTGGTTCACATTTTATTCATGGTGCCTTTCGTAAAATGCTTGCTAAGTATGATGTTAATCACAGAATTGCATCTCCTTATCACCCACAGTCTAGTGGTCACGTAGAATTGAGTAATAGAGAGCTCAAAATAATTTTGCAAAAGACTATTAATAGATCTAGAAATAATTGGTCCAAGAAACTTGATGATGCATTATGGGCATATAGAACTTCATATAAAAATCCTATGGGTATGTCTCCGTATAAAATGGTTTATGGTAAAGCATGTCACTTACCTCTTGACTTAGAACATAAGGCATATTGGGATATTAAAGAGCTCAATTATGACTTCAAACTTGTCGGTGAGAAGAGGCTTTTTGACATTAGCTCACTTGATGAATGGAGAACCCAGGCCTATGAAAATGCCAAGCTGTTTAAAGAAAAAGTTAAAAGGTGGCATGACAAGAGGATACAAAAGTGTGAGTTCAATGTAGGTGATTATGTGTTGCTATACAACAGTTCTCATGGCAATTTTCTCCGTTTTGGAATATTTAAGAAAATAGGAAAATAAGAAGCAGACTGAAAAGGACACGAGGCTTCCACGAGGGTGGAGGGCGCGCCCTACCCCCTGGGCGCGCCCCTGCCTCGTGGGCACCTCGTATGCTCTCCGGACTCCGTTTTCTTGCACGATACTCCTTTTGGTCGGTAAAAATTCATTATATAATCTCCCGAAGGTTTTGACCACCGTATCACGCAAATATCTCATGTCTTTGTTTCGAGGTGTTTTTCTGACAGATCTAGATCGCCATGGCGTCTTCAAGTACCCCCAAGGGCAAGTTCTTCGGGAAAGTCATCAACCCCTACCTCGCGGAAGTGCTGTAACACCCTCAAACCATTGATATGCGTGAGGGGTTGTTGCACATCCGCGATGTGGAGGGACCGAGGAGGATCGGAAGCGTTTTCGGTGGGAAACGACACCTATGGGATCACAAGGATCCCTACTACGGTTGCCGGGGCGCTGGGTCGTGAGAAGAGCAGGATTAACAATCAGCACAAGGATCGTTTACCCAGGTTCGGGCCGCAAGGACGCGTAAAACCCTAGTCCTGCTTTGGTGGATGTATTGAGTGTTCTTGGGCTTTTGAACTAGCTACGGTGGCTGTGTAGTTCAAAAGAGCCGAATCCCTCTCTAGTACGCCATGGGCCTCCTTTTGTAGTCGAAAGGGGCTGCCATAGTGGCACATAGGAGGTGGAAAGGCCTACAGTACTGCGAGCTTATCGCCCGTATTATAGGACAAGACGCATTTAATGCATCGCTTAGGTGTCCCTTAGCTTTATCGGGGACGGGAATGGGGCCCGTCCCATCCGTCGCCGCTTCGCCTAGCTTTGACACGCGCCCAGGCTAGCGATGCATGCAGCGCCATGTAGACAGGCAAGCAGCTAATGCGGTGCGGTGGTAGGGCCTTCATGAAGGTCTGCACGCCGCCACGCAGGTGCTTGCTGATTTGGCCTGGAAGTTGCATGTTGCCACACATGTGTCTGCCCAGCTGGTTGGGCTGGCAGCTGCATGCGAACGGCGGCGGAGTCTTGGCTGGTGTGGGCCTAGCAGTGGCCCTGCTGATGCCCTCGGCAAGGGCCTTGCCGGGGGTCCGGCAAGGGTCTTGCCGTGGCGCGCAGTCGTCCCCGGCAAGGGCCTTGTCGGGGGTCTTGTGGCGTTCCTCGGCAAGGGTCTTGCCGAGGGCCGCTGTCTTCCAATCCTCATCTAATCTTGAGCGTTCTTTGTCTTCACAAAGATCTGCATGCCACCATGGAGGTGCCTCTTGATCCCTGGCCCAACATGGTTGATGGTGTTAGAAACCGTGGGCTCAAGGGTGGCGCGCTCCGCTAGTGTTGGGCGAGCTGCCCCGGCAAGGGTCTTGTCGGGGCCGCTGAGGCTGCCTCGGCAAGGGCCTTGCTGGGAGAACCTGCTTCGTCCCTCTGCTCTTTGTGCTCTCGGCCTTGGCGTTGTCTTGTTTGCCTTGGTGCTTCGGCTTCTCTCCGGCTTCCCTTCTCTGCCCTGCCAAGTGTGGCCGCGGTGCGTGGCTCTGACTGCCCGCGCACAAGTAAAGGGGTCAAAAGGAGAGCCCCTACTTTTGTACACCGACAGGAGCCCCTGGGCCTGGGCCATTCATAAGCGCGACGCGTTGTTGGGCTGGGCCCAGAACGGTGCACGGGCAGGTGGGGCGGATTTTACCGCAGTAACTTCTCGTCCGCTGCGCTTCCCCACGACCCGCGTTGGACGCGTGACGTGGAGGGTCGTGTGTGACGTGGGGGTCATGCGTGGGGCGGTTTCCGCACGCATGCGTCACATCGTGGTTAATGCGGGAGGAGGCGGCTGCGCCTTCCCCATAAAAGGAGGGAGGCGTAGAGGCACGGCCCATTTACTTGGATGGACTCGGGTCGTGGTCTTCGAGGCGCCTGCGCCATACGACCACGGGGTGGGGAGCGGCCGCTTCGCCCGTCCCTTTAATGCTGATCGCTCGCCATGTGTCCCTCATGCAGGTGGCAAAAGAGGTGGAGGTGGGAAACCGGGCCGTCGCAGATTGGGGCAGCGGGCCGGTCCTGATACCTTCCCCCCCAATGACCGGATTGGTCGAGTGGGGCGGCCGAGCCCCAGCTCCGCCCCTTTATAAGGGGGGCGGGGGCGGCATTCCACACTCTTCCATCCTCCGTCTCCTTCCACCTCCGCTTCTTTCTTCCATCCGCCATGGCGAGAGGAGGTGCTGGCCCTTCGACGGTGGCGGCGAGGGTTGCTGCTCGTCAGCGCGTTCCTCCTCCCCAAGAGCTTGTGGCGGCAGAGCCGGCCACGAGAGGAAGGGGGAGGGGGCGAGGCCGAGGTCGTCGTCGCGCTCGGGGGAGAGGAGTACGGGGCGTCACATCGGCCTCGCCTCTACCAGCGACGCCTCCCCCGATGGAGCGCCACGTCGGGGACCAGCCCCGCGAGTTCTTCATCAGGCTGCGTCGGCCACCGCGTCGCCGCCTCCGTCTCCCTACTGCATTCGCTCGGGATATGGAGCTCGATCCACCCTAGACCCTCTGGTTGCAGATGAAGGGTTGCGGGAGCGGCGGCCCGCGGGTCGACGTCGACTTTCCCGCTCCTCATGTCATGTTCCTCCGCCGCAGATGGAAGACATTCACTCGCATCCACAGCTTGACGGTGGGGCTTGTCCTCTACTTCAAGTTAACAGAGGGCAGCCTGCTCTCCATCAAGGTCTTTGAAGATTTCGGAACTCGCCTGAAGTGCTACATGGAGAGCTCCTCCGACAATGAAGATTCCTCTTCAAGCGGGAGCGATGAGGAGGGCAGCAACAACGACGACGAGAGCGTCGAGCGGGGTCACGTCGACCTCGTCTCCGACTGACCGCGTCGCCCCGCCCCACGTCGTGCGGCCTACCGAGGGCCTTCCCCGTCAAGCTCTCCATCGGGGTGCTCCCTGTTGTCTCCTTGGGCGGCCGGCGTAGGAGGGCCGGAGGAGGCGAAGAAGGCGGGTGGCGGCCGTTAAGTCGGAGTACGCGGGCACCGACGCCTTCGCCGTGTATTGCCAGCATGCTGCCTCATCGTCCAGCTCCTTCCCCGGCACCAAGATGTTCTCTTGGCGCCTTCTGCTCCTTGCACCTCGCCTAGGCGTTCTTTTTGCCCTCCTGCTATCTTGCTCCACCTTCTGAGGAGAGGGACAAGAAAGGGATTACGGGCATCTTATCTCTTCTTTTTTTGTAAGCCTGCGGGCACTTGTTAATTCTAAGACTTGTAATCCCCTTGCTCATGTTTTTAATTTTGTATGGGATGTTTTTAATGAAAAGGGTGCTTGTCGGGTTCTTTGCGCGTGAGCGAGGCCCATGCCAAGGATGAATCCTTGTTATTTTTAAGGTAAACATTGTCGCCCGGCAACAGGCCTTGCCGTTTCCCTACTCCAGTCGACCATTCTCGCGCTCTTGGCGGAGGCAGGGGCGAAGTAGGGTTAGGCCCCTCGTTCATCTCCTTGCCACCGCGACTACTACCAAATTCCGACCCAGGAGGTAGCTCTCGGGTACAGAAAAGGGGGAGCACGGTGGTTTCAAGAATACAAATGAGGTTTCACATGTCCCAGTTCTATACGGAAACACACAACAAGGGGATGAAAGACTTATCTGAATCCGCAGCCCCCGGCAACCTTGGGCTTGCCGTGGTTGGACCCTCGTATCTTTAGCTCTCGGCAGCCTTGCCCTGCTGGGGCCGGAGCGCCGGTTCGTTCTCCTTTTCCCAAGCGGCTCAACAGAAGTGCCCTGCGAACCAAAGAGAACAGAAAGACGCACACTCGGCCTCTAGGCTAGGGGTTAGTCGCCGCTAAGCACTACCAACCCTAACCGAGGGAGTGACTTAACCTAGCATGCATGTTATAACTTAGGGCGCCAGCGCTTCGTTTATTTATGCTCAGGGTCTGCGCGTGGCTCTGTACAGAGGGTTACATGCCTTGCCGGCAAAGCTTGTACAAAAGGTGGCTTGTTGGGGAGCCCGGCAAGCCGCGCCTTATGGGTAAAACTTGCGAATATGCTCGATGTTCCAGGAGTTTCTCACTGGAATGGCATCTTCGGTCTCCAGGCGGACTGCGTCGGGCCTGGTGACTCGTATTACCCGATAAGGGCCTTCCCACTTCGGCGTCAACCTGTTGGAATTCTTGGTCGACTGAACGCGTCGAAGAACAAGATCGCCTTCCTCAAGGCTTCGGGCATGGACCTTGCGGCTATGGTAGCGGCGCAAGGCTTGCTTGTAGCGTGCTGCTCTCACAGCCGCCTGAAGACGATCTTCCTCAAGGAGCATCGCGTCATCTTGCCGCAACTGCTCTTGCTCAAGCTCGTCATAAGCGAGCACTCGAGGTGACCCGTATATGAGTTCCGTGGGGAGAACTGCTTCTGCCAAATATACTAGGGCACAAGGTGTCTGGCCGGTGGCTCGATTTGGCGCCGTCCTGATCGACCAAAGAACCGCCGGCAACTCATCAATCCATCGCCTTCCGCTCTTGTGCAGCCTGTCAAAGGTCTTCATTCTCAAGCCTCACAACACTTCAACATTTGCCCTCTCCGTCTGGCCGTTGCTCCAGGGGTCTGCCACAGAAGCAAAACAGACCTTGCTGCCGAGGTCTTGGATGTACTGCATGAAGGTGTGGCTTGTGAACTGCGTGCCGTTGTCGGTGATGACTCTGTTGGTACACCAAAATGGTAGACTAGCCCCTTGAAGAACTTGACGACTGACTGTGTTGTCACCTTCCTCACTGCTTCCACCTCCAGCCACTTTGTGAACTTGTCAATCGCAACGTACAAGTACTCAAAGCCCCCGACAACACGGGGGAAAGGGCCCAGTATGTCGAGCCCCCAGACCGAGAATGGCCAGGATAGAGGGATTGTTTGAAGGGCTTGAGCTAGTTGATGAAGCTTCTTTGAATGGAACTGACACGCTTCACACTTGGTTACTAGTGCCGTTGCATCCTGGAGGGCAGTGGGCCAGAAGAAACCCTGTCAGAACGCCTTGCCGGCAAGGGCCCTAGACCCTATGTGGGAGCCACATATGCCTCCGTGTATCTCTGCCAACAGCTCCAGTCCTTCTTCTCAGGGGATGCACTTCAATTTCACACCGTTCAGTCTTTTTCTGTACAGGACGTCATCGACGAACTGGTACAAGGCAGACCGATGGGCTACTTTTTCCGCTTCTTCCTGCTCCTCAGGAAGTTCCCCTGTCTGGAGGAAACAGAAGGTATGGTGTGCCCACGCCGGAGCCTGGGGCTCGACGGCAAGGACCAAAGGCATCTCTTCCGCCATGGGAGCGTCTGCCTCTAAAGCCAGGGCTTGATGGCCTGCCGGAGTCGGTCGCTCCTCGGCAAGCTCGGGGCCCACGACAATACCCTTGCCGGCGATCCCTGGGGGTTCGGCAGGAAAGTACTTGCCGGTGCCTGATTTCCTCCGCTTGTTCTGCTCCGTTGGCGGTTCGACGGATGGTTGAGTTAGCCGAAGCAAAAAGGTACCTGGTTCCACAAGTAACTTGAATGCAGCACGCTTTGACAGGTAATCGGCGATGTCGTTCTCCGCTTGTATACCGTCAAAGCGCTCCTCCAGCTTCCTCAGCTCATCTGTCAGGAGTCTTGCCTTGCCGGCACCAGGCCCTGCTGGGGGAGTCTCTGACTTGCCGTCTGCCGGTCCTGCCGCAGCCACTGCCTCTTCATCAACCTCCCTCTGTGCCACTAGTGCGGCACTGACCACTTGATTCGTCGCCGCCAGATACAGCAGCAACGACTCTTATGGTCTAGGTGCAACTAGTATCGGTGTAGAGGAAAGGTATCTCTTCAGGTCTTGCAACGCCGCCTCGGCTTCTGGGGTCCATTCCATTGGGCCTGCCTTCTTCAAAATCTTGAAAAAGGGAAGGGCGCACTCGGCAGACTTGGAGATGAATCGGCTCATGGCGGCAATGCAGCCAGTGAGTCGACGCGCATCCTTGATCCGCTTGGGCACCTCAATCCGCTTGATAGCCTTGATCTTGTCTGGGTTTGACTTGAACCCACACTACGACACAAAGAACCGAGAAGTTTGCCGGACGGAACGCCGAAGACACACTTCTCAGGGTTTAGCTTGAGGTTGATCTTGCGTAGGTTGGCAAACTTCTCTTCTAAGTCTTGTACAAGAGTCGCCCTATCCTTAGTTTTGACTACTATGTCATCCATATAGGCTTCCATATTTCTATGTAGATGGGGTTCAAAACCAATTTGGACTGCTCTTGCAAATGTTGAGCCAGCACTCTTCAACCCAAAAGGCATCCGTAAAAAGCAATACGTACCACATGGGGTGATAAATGCTGTCTTCTCTTCATCTTCTCTTGTCATGAAGATCTGGTGGTAGCCCGAGTAGGCATCGAGGAATGACAATAGATCACACCCGGCCATGGAGTCAACAATCTGGTCGATGCGCAGCAACGGGAAGGGCTCTTTAGGACAAGCCTTATTGATATCTGTGTGGTCAATACACAGCCTCCACATCCCATTCGCCTTGCGCACCACCACCGGATTGGCCAACCACGTCGGATGGAGCACTCCTCTCACCAAACCCATTGCTTCCAATTTCCTGATCTCCTCTGTGATGAATTCCTGTCATTCCAAAGCTTGCTTCCTGACCTTCTGCTTGACGGGTCACGCATGGGGACGGACAACAAGGTGGTGCTCAATCACTTCCCTGGGAATGCCGGGGATGTCGGATGCTTGCCACGCAAACACATCGACATTCGCCCGCAGGAAAGCGACGAGCGCGCCTTCCTATTTGCCGCCGAGGGTGGAGCTTATGGTGAAAGCCCCTCCCGTGCCATCTTCCTTGATGGACACCCTCTTGGTCTCTGGTGGCGCAGCTCTGGATTTCTTGCTCTTGCCGGTGGAGCTCTCTGGCATGTTCTCGATGATAGCACAACACCCCGAAGAAGTGTGCTTGTCGGAGTGGGTGCGAGAGGTCTTGCCGGTCCTCTTCTTCCCTCCCGGGGCTTCAGCGGCATGAGCAAGTGCCTTGGCGGCAGCTGCTGCAACTGCCTCCCGGTAGAGTAGGTCGGCGCAGATCAGTGCGTCCTTCTTGTCGGAGGGGACGGTGATGATGTTCATTGGCCCAGGCTTCTTCAGCATGTTGTAGGCGTAGTGCGACGCCACCATGAACTTGGCTAGCGCCGGGCGGCCGAGGATCCCGTTGTAGGGCAAGGGGATCTCGGCTACATCGAAGACAATCCTCTCCGTCCTGTAATTCAACTCGCCTCCAAACGTCACATGCAATGTGACCTCCCCCTTCGGCTGGCTCCTTCCCGGGTTGACCCCTTGAAAAGTGCCCATTTCCTCGAGGTCTCCATCAGGAATTTGCAGCCTTTTGATCACAACAGGCGAGATCAAGTTCAGACCGACCCCGCCGTCAACCAACATCTTGTTCACCTTGAGGTTGCGTATCGTTGGTGAAACCAACAACGACAAACACCCGACCGCGGTTGTGCAGTCAGGGTGGTCATCGGCGTCAAAGATGAGGGGCGTGATGGACCACTTCAGCGGCTTCTGAGCATCGAATGACGGATCCGCTGCTGTAATCTCACGCGCCCAATGCTTGAGCTGGCGGTGAGAGGTATGCAGCGAGGCACCACCATCGACGCACATGGCTTCCGTAGCCTTCTGAAACTCATGCTCGCCGGACTCGTCGTCCTCGTCACAGTCGTCGTCATCTTGCTTCTTGTCGCGGCCCCGAGCGAGCCTCTCTTACTGGTTAACCTTGCCGCGGTGACCTCCCTGGCCGCCATGCTTCTTGCCGGATCCTTCGGCACCATCCAGACCCTTCTCCTTGTCCCGTCTTCAATACTCGGCCTTTTGCTTCTCAGCAAGCAACTCGACTTGCCGGCAGTTCTGGAGGTCGTGGCCCTTGGTGCGGTGGATCTTGCAGTACTGCTTGTCGGAGCCCCCTGGCTTGTCGGCAGCTGCTAAGGCCCGGCAAGCGGCGCACCCGGCAATCTCCTTGTCGGGCTCGTCTGCTTTGGCCTTCTTGGCAGCACCGGTATCATTAGATCCCTCGACGGCAAGCACGACCTTACCCTTGCGTTTCCTGTTGCGACGCCGGCCCTTTTTCGTCGGGGCGGCGGTGGCTTCATCACTGGAGTCAGTTTCCGCGACGGCGTCCTCCCCGGGGGTACTTCCTTCCCTCTTCAGCTCGGGCGCACCTATCGGCCAGAACATAAAGTTTGGCCACGTCCTCAACCTTGTTCATCGCCAGCTCCTTACGCATCTTGCGATTGAGCATGTTCTGATGGAACACGCTAATCACGGCTGCGGGGTGAACGTCGGGGATGTTGTCCTGCACCGGTTGAACCTCTGTATGTACTTGCGCAGGTTTTCTCCTTCCTTCTGGGGAATGATATGCAAATCACTCGCCTGGCCATGAGCTTGGTGGCCTCCAGTGAAGGCACCAACGAACTCATGGCATAGATTTGACCAAGAAGAAATGGAGTCCGCCGGCAAGTGCATCAACCAAGACATGACATTGGGTTTTAGGGCCAACGGGAAGTAATTGGCAAGCACCTTGTTGTCACGAGCCCCAGCGGCTTGCATCGCAATGGTGTAGATGCCGAGGAACTCTGACAGATGGGTCTTGCCGTTGTACTTCTCGCCGACGTCGGGCTTGAACATGCGGT
The DNA here is from genome assembly GCF_003073215.2 of Triticum urartu. Classification (NCBI taxonomy): domain Eukaryota; kingdom Viridiplantae; phylum Streptophyta; class Magnoliopsida; order Poales; family Poaceae; genus Triticum; species Triticum urartu. The sequence continues at coordinate 473,849,609 of NC_053027.1, forward strand.
GGGACGGCCACTGGAACTGCCGCAACTCCCGGGTAAAGGTTGGGCAACCCACCTCGTAAGGTAGGCCGCTGGAGCCTCCCGGAGCCAGGTGGTCCGCAGCGGGCCCTGCCCGCTTGTCCGACTGGTGGCATGTATCACGCCGGTGCTCGATGGTGGTTTGAGCGTCTTCATGGGCTCGCTCCCGAAGAACTTGGCGCTGGTCGCGGTGGGTCCGCGGGTCCGACGATGCTATGGAGATGTTATCGCAAGCGTCTTCACGATGGGCTGACACCCGTGGTGGTTGGCGCGGAGGAGGAGAGTGCACTGTGACCGCAGCACCCCCAATTCTTCCGGCGCCGGCATGTGGTGGATCGGTGGAGCGCCGGCCCGAGGGCCCCGCAGGTCGTGGGTCATCTTTGTTGGTGACAGCAACGAGGCTCCGGATGGTGGCTCTCTACTCGTCGAGCTTCTCCGCAGCAGGAGGGAAGTCGATGAGCAGCTGCACGCGCACCAAAGCTTCTGATGGCGTGGGTGGTGGCGAGAGCTGCATGGACCGTGGCGCGCTTTGACTTCTAACCAAGTTAGAAGGAGTTCTACCACGGCCCAGCGGTTGTGTGCCATTATTGCCAGCACTTCGGCGGGCATGCTGGCCTCCTTCGTCCCGCAGCTGATGCACAAGGCTCTTCCCACGGCGGCGCTTAGGGTCACCAGCATGGTGACGCTGCTCGTTGTGCACACCATGGGAAGAGCGCACTTTGGGTGCCGGAGTGGGCGTCCTGGAGGTCGTCGCGCCGCCCGTGGGTGGTACATCGGCGACCCCGGAGGGCCCCGCGCCGCCTGCGGGGGGCCCAACTCCGTCTCTGGATTTTGTGGCGTGCGGCCCGCCGTCTTGAGTACGAACGACGCCGCATGCCAGGCTCTGACTGCCAGAGCGATGTTGGTACTCGCGGGCCGCGCCTCGATTCCTGTTGATAGCCCACAAGTATAGGGGATCGCAACAGTTTTCGAGGGCACAATATTCAACTCAAATTTATTAATTCGACACAAGGGAGCCAAAGAATATTCTCAAGTATTACAGCTGAGTTGTCAATTCAACCACACCTGGAAACTTAATATCTGCAGCAAAGTATTTAGTAGCAAATTAATATGATAGTAGTGGTAACGGTAGCAAAAGGTAACTATAGAAAAAGTAATGTTTTTGGTATTTTGTAGTGTTGATAGCAATAGCAACGGAAAAGTAAAAAGCGAAGAACAATATATGGAAAGCTCGTAGGCAATGGATCAGTGATGGAGAATTATGCCGGCTGCAGTTCATCATGTAACAGTCATAACCTAGGGTGACACATAACTAGCTCCAATTCATCAATGTAATGTAGGCATGTATTCCAAATATAGTCATACGTGCTTATGGAAAAAACTTGCATGACATCTTTTGTCCTACCCTCCCGTGGCAGCGGGGTCCTAGCGGAAACTAAGGGATATTAAGGCCTCCTTTTAATAGAGTACCGGACCAAAGCATTAACACATAGTGAATACATGAACTCCTCAAACTACGGTCATCACCGGTAAGTATCCCGATTGTTGTCACTTCGGGGTTAACGGATCATAACACATAATAGTTGACTATAGACTTGCAAGATAGGATCAAGAACTCTCATATATTGATGAAAACATAATAGGTTCAGATCTGAAATCATGGCACTCGGGCCGTAGTGACAAGCATTAAGCATAGCAAAGTCATAGCCACATCAATCTCAGAACATAGTGGATACTAGGGATCAAACCCTAACAAAACTAACTTGATTACATGATAAATCTCAGCCAACCCACCACCGTCCAGCAAGCCTACGATGGAAATTACTCACGCACGGCGGTGAGCATTATGAAATTGGTGATGGAGGATGGTTGATGATGACGATGGCGACAGATTCCCCTCTCCGGAGCCCTGAACGGACTCCAGATCAACCCTCCCGAGATAGTTTAGGGCTTGGCGGCGGCTCCGTATCGTAAAACATGATGAATCCTTCTCCTCTGGTTTTTTCTCCCCGAAAGTGAATATATGGAGTTAAGGTTGAGGTCGGTGGAGCGTCAGGGGGCCCACGAGGCAGGGGGCGCGCCCAGGGGGGTAGGGCGCGCCCCCACCCTCGTGGACAGGTGGTGGCCCCCTGACCTGGATCTTTATTCCAGTATTTTTTATATATTCCAAAATAATTCTCCGTTATTATCAGGTCATTCTGAGAACTTTTATTTCTGCACAAAAATAACACCATGGCAATTCTGCTGAAAACAGCGTCAGTCCGGGTTAGTTCCATTCAAATCATGGAAGTTAGAGTCTAAAACAAGGGCAAAAGTGTTTGGAAAAGTAGATACGATGGAGACGTATCAACTCCCCCAAGCTTAGACCTTTGCTTGTCCTCAAGAAATTCAGTTGATAAACTGAAAGTGATAAAGAAAAACTTTTACAAAGTCTGTTTGCTCTTGTTGTTGTAAATATGTAAAGCCAGCATTCAAGTTTTCATCAAAGATTATGAACTAACCATAGTCACAATAACATTTAGGTCTCATGTTTACTCATATCAATGACATAATCAACTAGCGAGCAATAATAATAAATCTCAGATGACGACACTTTCTCAAAACAATCATGATATGATATAACAAGATGGTATCTCGCTAGCCCTTTCCGAGACCGCAAAACATAAATGCAGAGCACCTTTAAAGATCAAGGACTGACCAGACATTGTAATTCATGGTAAAAGAAATCCAGTCAAGTCATACTCAATGTAAACTAACAGTAATGAATGCAAATGACAGCGATGCTCTCCAACTGGTGCTTTTTAATAAAAGGATGATGACTCAACATAAAAGTAAATAGATAGGCCCTTCGCAGAGGGAAGCAGGGATTTGTAGAGGTGCCAGAGCTCGGTTTTGAAATAGATATGGATAATATTTTGAGCGGTATACTTTCATTGTCAACATAACAACCAAGAGATCTCGATATCTTCCATGCTACACACATTATAGGCGGTTCCCAAACAGAATGGTAAAGTTTATACTCCCCCTCCACCAACAAGCATCGATCCATGGCTTGCTCGAAACAACGAGTGCCTCCAACCAACAATAGTCTCAGGGGAGTTTATTTTGCAATTATTTTGGTTTGATTTGCATAATTCATGGGACTGGGCATCCCGTTGACCAGCCATTTTCTCGTGAGTGAGGAGCGGAGCCCACTCCTCTTGAGAATAACCCGCCTAACATGGAAGATATGGACAACCCTAGTTGATACATGAGCTATTCGAGCATACAAAATAGAATGTTTATTTGAAGGTTTAGAGTTTGGCACATACAAATTTACTTGGAACGGCAGGTAGATACCATATATAGGTAGGTATGGTGGACTCATATGGAAGAACTTTGGGGTTTATGGAATTGGATGCACAAGCAGTATTCCCGCTTAGTACAGGTGAAGGCTAGCAAAAGACTGGGAAGCGACCAGCTAGAGAGCAACAACAGTCATGAACATGCATTAAAATTAATCAACACCGAATGCAAGCATGAGTAGGATATAATGCACCATGAACATAAATATCGTAGAGGCTATGTTGATTTTGTTTCAACTACATGCGTGAACATGTGCCAAGTCAAGAAACTCGAATCGTTCAAAAGAGGATACCACCCTATCATACCACATCACAACCATTTTAATAGCATGTTGGCATGCAAGGTAAACCATTATAAGCTCCTAGCTAATTAAGAATGGCATAAGCAACTATAATCTCTAATTGTCATTGCAAACATGTTTATTCATAATATGCTGAATCAGGAATGATGAACAAATCATATTTACAAAAACAAGAGAGTTCGAGTTCATACCAGCTTTTCTCATCTCAATAAGTTCATCATATAATCATCATTGTTGCCTTTCACTTGCATGACCGAATAGTGTGGATAATAATAATAGTGCACGTGCATTGGACTAAGCTGGAATCTGCAAGCATTCAATTCAAGAGAGAAGACAAGGTAATATGGGCTCTTTGTCAGATCAACAATAATGCATATAAGAGCCACTTTAACATTTTAATTATGCTCTTCTCCTCTCGACCCCCAGAGAACAAGAAAAGAAATAAAACTATTTACACGAGAAAGCTCCCAACAAGCAAAAGAAGAACGATAAATCTTTTTGGGTTTTGTTTTTAGTTACTACTACAAGCATGGAAAGTAAACTAATTAAAAGCTACAACTATCTTTTATTAAGGTTTATTAAACACCCAAGAAGAAAGCATAAAAAGGAAAATAAACTAGCATGGATGATACAATGAAAAAGTATGAGCACCGACAACTAGCATGAGTGTGTGAACATGAATGTAATGTCGGTGAGAAATATGTACTCCCCCAAGCTTAGGCTTTTGGCCTAAGTTGGTCTATGGCCATGGCTGGCCTGGCGGATATCCAAAGTAATAGTTTGGGTCGTACTGTGAAGAAGCCTCGGATTGCGACTGGTTGGCAATCACCTTCGGACCCCACTAGTAATTAGACTGTCATGGAGAATTAAATTGTGGTTCTGGCTCTGGCTCTGTAGGTGATGTAGGGTTCCGGTAGGCGTGAATGGCCTCCAACGGAAAAAGGTACTTGCCTGCAGATAAATCAAATAAGGAAGGAGTGGGCAAGGTAATAGTCTCAGGATGATTTTTACCGAATATTAATTTGTACTTAAGCGCCTTTTCCCTATTCTTAACAATAAAATCATGTGCTAACATACTCTTATAATCTAGATAAATAGGAGGCAGCAACTTCTCTTCCTTCTCATAATGACTAATAGGTATGTTAAAGTGTGCAGCGAGGCGCGAGGCGAAGATGCCTCCAAGGACGGGGCCCTTAGTACGGTTAAGATTTAACCTCTTTGAAACAATAGCGCCCATACTAAATGTGTCATCACGGAACAAGGCATGTCACAAAATAACAATATCAGGGGCACTAAGGTTGCCATAGTTTCCGCGACCAATTAAGCATCTACTAGCAAATATTGCGAAGTAACGTAAAACAGGAAAATGTATGCTAGTAATTCTTGCATCGTAAACTTTCCTTGTTTCCCCTACAGCAATTGTATCAATAAACCCTTCCACATCATCACGATGTGGTTCCTCTACGCTGCCCTCGAAAGGGATCAAACAAACCCGACAAAAATCATGAAGTGACATCTCCTTATGCTCATCATATAAATAAAATTCCATCGTAGGTGGTGAGCTCCTAGCATGGAAATGAAAGTTTTGCACAAAGATATTGGTGAGTAAGAGATACTGTTCGCGTTGGTCATGGAGGAAGGCGGTGAGGCCTGCATTCTTAGCCAATTCATAAAAATCATCATAAATCCCGGCTGCTCTCAAGAAATCATCACAAGGCCATTCACACGGTCGGACCTCCGCGGTGCGAGGGATATTATACTTAGGCTTCTTGTTCTCTTCACTTTGTTTATCCTTCGAGCTTCGACTCGATGAGCCCCTCAAAAATCTGTTCATCTTTTTCTGAAAATTTCTGAAATTTTTAGTAACTTCAAAATAAAAGCGAACCAAACTCAACAAAATTGATAGCAACTACTCCCGCAAGTGCCTAAAGGATATATCATGCATTAAAACTACTTTTGACCATATAAATTTGACATGCAAGCTCAAGAACAGGGTCACCTAAGCAGCAAAAATTTGCAATGAATAAAGCACTAGAAAAAAACTAATTGGACCATTGGAGGAGTCACATACCAAAGAAAAATCCCCCAAAGCAGTTTTGTGAATGGAGCTTCGAGCAAGGAGATCGAAAATGGCAGCAAGATGAGCTTGTACTCGGGTTTGAGCTGGTTAGTGATGTTTGTGGGAGGAAGAAGGAGTGTGTGGTAGCTGGAATAAGTGGAGGGGAACCACCGTGGGCCCATGAGCCAGGGGGCGCGCCCAAGGGGTGGGCGCGCCCTAGACCCTCGTGGCCAGGTGCTTGCTCCCCCTGCTGTGTTCTCAGTGCCAGATATTCTCAAATATTCCAGAAGAAATCATATTTAAATTTCGGGGCATTTGGAGAACTTTTATTTTCGGGGTACTTCTTATTGCATGGATAATTCAGATAACAGACAAAAATTACTATTTTTGCTTTATTTAATATAAATAACAGAAAGTAAAAAGAGGGTACAGAGAGTTGTGTTATCTAAATTCATCCATCTTATGCTCATCAGAAGGAATCCACTAACAAGGTTGATCAGGTCTTGTTAACAAACTCATTTCGAATAATATGGAACGGGAGAATTTTCGAATAACACTAGGTTACCTCAACGGGGATATGCATGTCCCCAATAATAAGAATATCATATTTCTTCTTGACAGTAGGTAGAGGAAATTCAAAAGCTCCAAAAATAATCGATGGAATTGTTCCAATAGAGTTTATACTATGAACTTGAGGTTGTTTCCTCGAAAAGTGTACCGTATGCTCATTGCCATTAACATGAAAGGTGACATTGCCTTTGGTGCAATCAATAACAGCCCCTGCATTATTCAAAAAGGGTCTTCCAAGAATAATAGACATACTATCGTCCTCAGGAATACCAAGAATAACAAAGTCTGTTAAAATACTAACGTTTGCAACCACAACAGGCACATCCTCACAAATACCGACGGGTATAGCAGTTGATTTATCAGCCATTTGCAAAGATATTTCAGTAGGTGTCAACTTATTCAAATCAAGTCTACGATATTAAGAGAGTGGCATAACACTAACACCGGATCCAAGATCACATAAAGCAGTTTTAACATAGTTTCTTTTAATGGAGCATGGTATAGTTGGTACTCCGGGATCTCCTAACTTCTTAGGTATTGCACCCTTAAAAGTATAACTAGCAAGCATGGTGGAAATTTCAGCTTCCGGTATCTTTCTTTTATTAGTAACAATATCTTTCATGTATTTAGCATAAGGATTCATTTTAAGCATATCAGTCAAACGCATACGCAAAAAGATAGGTCTAATCATTTGAGCGAAGCGCTCAAAATCCCCATCATCCTTTTTCTTGGATGGTTTAGGAGGAAAAGGCATGGGTTTCTGAACCCATGGTTCTCTTTCTTTACCGTGCTTCCTAGCAACAAAGTCTCTCTTATCATAACGTTGATTTCTTGATTGTGGGTTATCAAGATCAACAGCAGGTTCAATCTCTACTTCATTGTCATTACTAGGTTGAGCATCAACATGAACATCATTATTAACATTACCACTAGGTTCATGCTCATTACCAGATTGTGTTTCAGCATTAGAAATATAAATATCATTGGGATTCTTAGGTGTGTCATCAACAGGTTCACTATAAGCATGCAAAGTCCTATCATTTTTCTTTTTCTTCCTCTTAGAAGGACTAGGTGCATCAATATTATTTCTCTGAGAATCTTCCTCAATTCTCTTAGGATGGCCCTCAGGATACAAAGGTTCCTGAGTCATTTTACCACCTCTAGTCATAACTCTAACAACATTATCATTTTTCTTACTATTTAATTCATTGAGCAAATCATTCTGAGCTTTAAGTACTTGTTCTACTTGAGTGGTAACCGTAGAAGCATGTTTACTAATAATTTTTAGTTCACCTTTAACATTAGCCATATAATCACTCAAGTGTTCAATCATATAAGCATTGCGTTTTAATTCTCTACCAAAATAAGCATTGAAGTTTTCTTGTTTAACCATAAAGTCATCAAACCATCCAAGCATGGACTAGCAAACTTAGTAAATGGGATTTCAGCTTTATCATATCTATAGAGAGAATTTACCTTTACTACCTATGTCGGGTTATCAAGACCATGTGTTTCTTCAGCAGGCGGTAAATTAAGACCATGTATTTCTTCAATAGGAGGTAAATTCTTAACATCTTCAGCTTTAATACCGTTTTCCTTCATAGATTTCTTTGCCTCTTGCATATCTTCAGGACTGAGAAATAGAATACCACTCTTCTTCGGAGTTGGCTTGGGAGTTGGTTCAGGAATTGGATCAGGAAGTGTCTATTTATTTTCATTAGTCAACATCTCATTCAATAGAATTTCAGCTTCATCTGGTGTTCTTTCCCTGAAAACACAACCAGCACAACTATCCAAGTGGTCTCTGGAAGCATCGGTTAGTCCATTATAAAAGATATCAAGTATTTCATTTTTCTTAATAGGATGATCAGGCAAAGCATTAAGTAGTTGGAGAAGCCTCCCCCAAGCTTGTGGGAGACTCTCTTCTTCAGTTTGCACAAAAATATAGATTTCCCTTAAAGCAGCTTGTTTCTTATGAGTAGGGAAATATTTAGCAGAGAAGTAATAAATCATATCCTGGGGAGTACGCACACAACCAGGATCAAGAGAATTAAACCATATCTTAGCATCACCATTTAATGGGAATGGAAATAATTTAAGGATATAATAGTAGCAAGTTTTCTCATCATTAGTGAACAGGGTGGCTATATCATTTAATTTAGTAAGATGTGCCACAATAGTTTCAGATTCATAACCATAGAAAGGACCAGACTCAACCAAAGTAATAATCTCAGGATCGATAGAGAATTCATAATCCTTATCAGTAACAAAGATAGGTGAAGTAGCATAAGCAGGATCATATTTCATTCTAGCATTTAGAGTTTTTTTCAGCTTAGCTAATAATTTCTTAAGATCACTACTATCATTACAAGCAAGAAAGTCTCTAGCAGTTTCCTCATCCATAGCATAACCCTCAGGAACAACGGGTAATTCATATCTAGGGGGAGAATCTTCATCATCACTTTCATCAATATTATCAGTTTCAATAATTTCATTCTCTCTAGCCCTAGCAAGTTGTTCATCAAGAAATTCACCAAGTGGCATAGTGGTATCAAGCATAGAAGTAGTTTCATCATAAGTATCATGCATAGCAGAAGTGGCATCATCAATAACATGCGACATATCAGAATTAATAGCAGAAGCAGGTTTAGGTGTCGCAAGCTTACTCAAAACAGAAGGTTAATCAAGTGTAGAGCTAGATGGCAGTTCCTTACCTCCCCTCGTAGTTGAGGGGTAAACTTGGTTCTTGGATCTTTCAAGTTCTTCATAATGATAAGCAGATATAAATCTCAAGTGACTCAAAGAATAGAGCTATGCTCCCCGGCAACGGCGCAAGAAAATAGTCTTGATAACCCACAAGTATAGGGGATCGCAACAGTTTTCAAGGGTAGAGTATTCAACCCAAATTTATTGATTCGACACAAGGGGAGCCAAAGAATATTCTCAAGTATTAGCAGCTGAGTTGTCAATTCAACCACACCTGGAAACTTAATATTTGCAGCGAAGTATTTAGTAGCAAAGTAATGTGATAGTAGTGGTAATGGTAGCAAAAGTAATATTTTTGGTGTTTTATAGTGATGATAACAATAGCAACGGAAACGTAAATAAGCGAAGAACAATATATGGAAAGCTCGTAGGCAATGGATCGGTGATGGAGAATTATGCTGGATGCGGTTCATCATGTAACAGTCATAACCTAGGGTGACACAGAACTAGCTCCAGTTCATCAATGTAATGTAGGCATGTATTCCGAATATAGTCATATGTGCTTATGGAAAAGAACTTGCATGACATCTTTTGTCCTACCCTCCCGTGGCAGCGGGGTCCTAGCGGAAACTAAGGGATATTAAGGCCTCCTTTCAATAGAGTACCGGACCAAAGCATTAACACATAGTGAATACATGAACTCCTCAAACTACGGTCATCACCGGTAAATATCCCGATTATTGTCACTTCGGGGTTAACGAATCATAACACATAATAGGTGACTATAGACTTGCAGGATAGGATCAAGAACTCCCATATATTGATGAAAACATAATAGGTTCAGATCTGAAATCATGGCACTCGGGCCCTAGTGACAAGCATTAAGCATAGCAAAGTCATAGCAACATCTATCTCAGAACATAGTGGATACTAGGGATCAAACCCTAACTAAACTAACTCGATTACATGATAAATCTCATCCAACCCATCACCGTCCAGCAAGCCTACGATGGAATGACTCACGCACAACAGTGAGCATCATGAAATTGGTGATGGAGGATGGTTGATGATGACGGTGGCGACGGATTCCCCTCTCCGAAGCCCTGAACGGACTCCAGATCAGCCCTCCAGAGAGAGTTTAGGGCTTGGCAGCGGCTCCGTATTGTAAAACGAGATGAATCCTTCTCCTCTGGGTTTTTTCTCCCCGAAAGTGAATATATGGAGTCAAGTTGAGGTCGGTGGTGCGTTAGGGGGCCAACGAGGCAGGGGGCGCGCCCAGGGGGTAGGGCGCGCCCCCACCCTCGTGGACAGGTGGTGCCCCCCTAACGTGGATCCTTCTTCCAGTATTTTTTATATATTCCAAAATAATTCTCCATTGATTTTTAGGTCATTCTGAGAACTTTTATTTCTGCACAAATATAACACCATGGCAATTCTGCTGAAAATAGTGTTAGTCCAGGTTAGTTCCATTCAAATCATGCAAGTTAAAGTCCAAAACAAGGGAAAAAATGTTTGGAAAAGTAGATACTGACGGAGACGTATCAACTCCCCTACAACTTAAACTTTGCTTGTCCTCAAGCAATTCAGTTGATAAACTGAAAGTGATAAAGAAATAACGTTTTGACGAAACGTTATAATCGAAAATGTAAGATTCCATGAGGGACCTTGTCGGTTTGGACAAGATGTCCTTGTGAAGGGACTTAGTCGTGGAGCCATCGCTACGGGTTAGCTTAAAGGGGTTAAACCGGACAAGGGGACACGGGGAGTTTTATACTAGTTCGGCCCCTTCGAGGAAGGTAAAAGCCTACGTCTAGTTGTGATTGGTATTGCTAGGGTTTCGAAGGCCAGGGAGTGAATCCGCTTTGTCTGGCTCTCGAGTTGTTGTATGTCCCTAACCGCGGCCGGGTCGTCCCTTTATATTCATAGGTTGACGCCCGCCGGGCTACAGAGTCCCGAAGCCGTATCATAAACGTGTCTGGTTCGGTCTCTACTCTTCCCATCTTACAATACAAGTTACATGACTAGGTCGGTTTACATTTATAGGCTATAAACCGCCTTTGGGCCTTGGGCCTTCCGTAAAGCGCCATCATCCTTGCATCTTCATGGGCTTCTAATCTTCAAAGAGTCAACCCAGCTACATAAGGCCGGTTTACCTCCAGTAGTAATATCCCCAACATTAGGCCCCAGATTGGTTTGAACTTGTTCATGTCAATCTTCTACACTTAGAAAAAATCTTCTCTCATATCTTCACCTTGATCTTGTAAACCGCCGTGATGTCATACTTCCAAATTATGATAAACCGCCCTGACGTCATCCATCCGTCGACGTTGGAGATTACCTTCATTTAATGTGTATTCAGTCACCGAGGCGACACCTTTATTAACTTATCCATTTTTTGGGCTCCACGATTCCCGCACTTGTCGTTTTACTGCTTCGCCTTATAAATAGGGGCAGAGGACCCCTTTCTTTTCTTTCCGCTACCCATTCATCTCTTCTTCTTCCTCTCGACGACCCCGCACTCGAGCGCCGTCGTCATCTTCGAACCTCGCCTCTGCTTCGTCGTCGGCCGCTGCATCAACCTGTTCGCACCAGAGTTCCACAGCGCCCTTTCCGCGGCTTCCGTGGTCGCAGTAAGTCCTTTCCCCCTTCTTTCCTAGATCCATTAGGGTTTCCTTGCTGTTCTTGAGGTTCATCCGAGCTTATAGCGTTGTTCTTCCTTGGCTCGTAGATGAATGCTTCGTACTTATCATATCCCTTGCCGTGATGAATCTTTTGTTACCCTCACAAATCCTTATACGCAAAAAACTGCTGCAGTCCTTCATAAACTGTTTCGGGTCTTACCCTTTTTAGGTCGAAATATTTTGCTTTTCTGTCTTATCTTAGATCCGAAATATTTATACATCTCTGTGAAATCTGTTTCTCCTCACACCATCATAAGCGGTTTAACTTTGCATAATCAATCTGTACCATTAGCCCTCTGATAAACCGGAAGAGCCTTTTGTATCCATAATTATATTCCGGTTTAACAGTGTCTGAGTACCCCTGTCATGGTATTACCTTTTATGCACTATTGCATTGATCTCCGGTTTATGCCATGTCCTCTATCAGTATGTCTCTTACTCCATTGTATCGTGCATATAATCATGCGTGATTTATAAACCGGCCTTTCATTTTCAGCTTGTTTGTTTCGCAATGGCCAAACAATTCACTGCCTGCAACTGGGCTCGTTTCCGGGTTACTGAGACTCGGTTGAATGAGATGGTCAGCATCGGCTCCCTACCTAAGAAAACTGAAATCAAATGGCGAGTTCCCGGAACAGAAAATCCTCCGACCCCAAGGCAGGGCGAGGTGGTGGTCTTTGTTGATCAGATAGGCCGTGGCTTCAAACCGCCAGGATCAAAGTTTTACCGAGATGTTCTTGTCAGCTTCCAACTTCATCCGCAAGATATTGGTCCCAACTCGTTCTCCAATTTATGCAACTTCCAGGTCTTCTGTGAAGTATATTTACAAGAAGAACCAACTGCAGAACTGTTCCGGGATTTCTTCCACTTAAACCGGCGCACAGAGTTTGTAAATGGACCGAACACAGAACTTGGTGGTGTCTCGATTCAAAAGCGGAAAGAAGTTGAATTTCCTCATGCCAAACATCATAGCCACCCAAAGGAATGGAACCAAACTTGGTTTTATAGCAGAGACACTTCGCCTGAAGATGAAAATCCCCTCCCCGGCTCTCGTGATCACAGACTATCCAACACTCACCCAATGCCACAACGCCTGAGCTCTTCAGAAAGGGCAAAATACGCTCCTCAACTCGCCAAACTCCGGGCATTTATGGCGAACGGTTTAACAGACATGGACTTTGTGTGCTGTTGGATATCCTGGAGTATCTTGCCGCTAAGCCGGCGTCCCGGTTTAATGTGTGAATATACCGGTGAGGTTGACGACCCTCAACGCCATTGCAGCATCCAATTATCTGAGGAAGAAGTCACTGAAGGTGTAAAGAAGATTCTGAATGAATCAGAATTGATCTGTAGTCAAACCGGTCTGAGTCCCTTCTATGCCAAAAACAAACCGCCTACTGTAAGCATTATATTTCCCCCTCATCTCTAATATTTTTAGCTTATGCAACATGTAATCCTTCTTCTTTGTATATAGGGAGATGACCCCTTCTGGAAACGGAAAACCATAGAGAAAGCGGCAAAGCCGACTGGAGACAAAGCGGTCAAGCCATCCCACCCAAAGACCAAAGCCGTAAAACGGACGTCAAAACAGAAAACGGCTGACCGGATTACTATGGAGCTTGATGATGATACTGATGATCTAGAAGTTGAGGTAGAGCTTGACTCACTTGGCTCTCTTTTCATGCATCTCATTAACAATGATCTTCCTCAGGAGGACGCGGAAGCTAGTCAAGCTGATGATGTAAAGGTAATTACCCTTTCCTCCGGTTCAGACTCTATGCCAACACAAAAACTCACCAAGCAATCCGGAAAGTAAGCTTTTCTCATCCTCTTGCTCACTTGGATCCAACATTTATTTTGAAGACTCGGCAACATGAAGCTCGCCGGACAACCTGGCATAGTGGCCAACAGGTCACTTCAGCCGGTTTACCTGATACTCCGGTTCGGAAGCGCCGGTCTGAGGTCTCTCCTACTTCTGACCATTCTTACCCCAAGGCAGGTTATTTCAGACAACCTCTTAATCCATCCGATTCAAATTATTAGGTGACACCTCCTTCATCATCTGGTGAATCGACAGCAACTCAACTCCCCCCTTTGAAAACTGTGGCCGGGTGAGTTGTAAAAACCTTTCCTTTCAATGCGTCATAAATCCTTTGAATAGGATGTTAATCCTCTTTTATTCTGTTTGCAGGGCCAAAGGCAGACCCAGTAAGAAAGCGTGGACCACCAATCCGCTCGAAGATCCGGTCGCCGAAGAAGAAGAACCAAGAGGTGAACCGGAACAAACTCGTGAACCTGAAAGCCCTCATCCTGAAGCTGCTTCTGATAACCCACCCCTTGAAGGCCAAAATACTGATGAACCAGCAGACACTGATCCTGCCGCGCCTGATGCTGAACTGGCAGAACCAAACCGGGCTAGTCCGGTGAAAGATGCTGAAATTCCAATATCATCAACCAAAAACCCTAAAGGCCAAGGTGATGACGTTATTATTACTGGAATGGGCCACAGCTCTCCTGGCCATCCCGTCATTTTGGCTCAACACAGTGCCAAAGAAGAGCAAGCTGCCAGGGAGAAAGGTAAATGGAGCAGCGATTTATCCAACTATGCTCATCTTAACGCTAATGAGCTCCATTCTGGCTTCTTGAACCGTCTGCACTCAAACCGGGATTATGAAGCCGGTTTGGTGAACTTGATGAAAGAGCGATATGAGGTAAATTTCTCTCCCTTTGTTTATTGATTTATAGCTGAAATACTATCCCAAGTAGCCCCCAAGGGCTGTTTTATGATTGTTAATCATAAACCGGGTCTTTGTACACTTTAAGCATCTCATCATTAATCCTTGCAATGGCAGGTCTCTAACAATAGATAAGACTCATCTTGAAATAATTAGATAACTTTCTGCAGCATAGCCCCCAAAGGCCGATTTAACTTGGCAAGTTAATCCGGTTTTTAATCCACACATCCATTTTAGAACAGACGCACATTAGCCCGCAAGTGTCAAGGATAATGCTTGCATTGTTCTGGAGACTTGTACAAAGTGTAGTACTTAAGAGCAAATAGGCATTAGCCCCCAAGTATGAAGTGCATAACCTTGTTATACGCTTTGTACTTAGCACATATATATACTGTTTGTTTAACATACCTTCAACGTGGCAGGCTGAACTGAGAAGCAAAGATGCCCAAAATTCTGACTTGCAAGAGAATGTGAAGTCACAACAAGCCGAGGCTGAAAAAGCCAAAGAAGAGCTGACCCAGGCCCTGGCCGTGATGGAAAAGTTGAAAGAATCTTTCAACAAAGATCGTGCTGACTAGGAAACTGAGAAATCCGGTTTAACCAAAAGAGTTATAGACGCCGAGGCAGCCCTGAAGCCAGTGGTAGATGAACTAGCAGGTTTGAAACACCAAATCAATGCTATGACCTCTGCTATCTTTGGTAAGTACCCGCTTTATGTGTGTTGCATAAGTTGATGAACCTTATAACTGACCAAAATGTTGATAAAATCTTTGATAGGTACCCGGATCGCTCATCTTGGCACAGATATGCGGATGAAACTCAAAGCGGCATACACATTGATTGAACAGCTGTACTCTGGGTCTCAGTGGGCTATTTGCACGGCAGCTTATAACAAACCGGCTCCCACTTTGATTAAAGAAACTCTTGAGAAGTTGGCCATGTTACCAGCCCGCATCACCGAGTTGAAGAAAGCAGCTGCCAGAGCCGAAGCTTTAACTGCACTTATTCGAGCAAAAGCCTGGATTCCAGATCTTGAAGCGAAAGACATCATCAAAGGATACCCAAGTGTTAAACAAGATGGTTCCAACTTTGACAATGATGATCTTCGGCGGCTGACCAAACAGATGCGGCCAGCAGCCAGCAAGTTGGCCGATGATACAGATTTGTCCCATTTTCAACCGTTTTACAATGCGGAGGGGAAGAGGCAGTCGGCCGACATCCATGAAGTTGAAGAACTTGTGCCTCCGATTCGTAAGCACACTTATGCTCCTGATATTAACCCCTCCAATCTTATCCATGAAGAAGCAGTGTTTCAAGCTTTAACTGGAATCGATTGGTCAACGGTTGATTTCCAGCGTCTGGGGAGGGATGAAGAAGTTCCCACACCAACTGACCCTCAACCATCAAACCGTCCAGATGAAGCATCCTAAACCGGTTGCCGGTTTACTGTCCACCGTGTGCCAATCTTGTGAAAAACAATTATGCCATTGGAGCCGTTTTGAAGGCTTCTTGTAATAGGATAGCTAAAAACT
Source organism: Triticum urartu (assembly GCF_003073215.2). NCBI lineage: Eukaryota > Viridiplantae > Streptophyta > Magnoliopsida > Poales > Poaceae > Triticum > Triticum urartu. The sequence continues at coordinate 473,865,553 of NC_053027.1, forward strand.
CCTTTATTTGCCATGCCATCGAGCATGTTTTGTAATGCCTCATGACAACTTGTGCCACCCTTTGGGATATATTTATGCATAACCCATGATGAATTGTGTTCCTGGGTTTAACAACTTAAAAGTGTCTAGCAGTTTACCGCTAGACTGGTCAATATATCCAGGAAGTGTACAGGACATAGATGAAATAATCAAAGTGTTTGTACAAAAAGCAGTATACATAACATACCTCATTGGTTGACCAATGGTGTATACGGCAAAGGTGTTAATACCAATCCAGAGAGTTGATAACCTCATCTCTATACTGCTGGTTTATATATTAAACCGGACCGGGATAACTACCGGGTTTTCTTTATAACACTGGTGATTTAGTCAAACCAGACCGGGTCAATAAACACCGGTTTATCACTGATCATGTGTCAACAACTTGTAGTTGAGAAGCAAGCCGGGTCAAGGACACCGGTTTATCAAAAAATACTTATGAATTTCAACAAACAAAACTCAAACAGGAAAATATGCAAGGCTTTTTATGAGCTGCCAGGCTCCAAATCGAGGCTTTTCATGGGCTGCCAGGCCTCTGAGTTAAACCATTTAACAAAGCCTTTTAAGATGGGCCTCCAATTAACCAATCATCGTTTTAACTTTAACAAGTTCAGGGTCTATAAAAGATTGACATGTCGAACGTTCGATGGGTCATACCAGGATTACCTGGACAGGAGTGGCTTACTTGATGAAGGCAGGTTAACCCAGGTTTTTAGGTGAATACACCAGGCTTCCAAGCCGTGGCTTGATAGCCAATTATGAGGGTCCTTTCAAACTCTTTGTTGCTTGCACAAAGAGCCCCCGAGTAACTTTGTGAGCTGTGCTCCATGGGTGCCCATGTTTGAGTTTGTGCTTTGTGCAACACTCTCTTTGGCCCCACATAATTTCCTTTCTGGCTAAACACCTATAAAGAAGTGTAGCTGTGGTGTGATAACAACCAAGCCCCCTAGTGATATCCCTTTGTCGTTTCAAACCGATCAAGAGGTGTAGCTATGGTTCAGATATGACCAAGCCCCCTAGTGATATTCTTTATATCCGTGCGGCTGTAGAGACCGGTTTAACAAAAAAATCCGCTTTGTCAGTAGAAACTCTTGTGATCACACACATGATGTAAAAAGAACAGAGACCCCGCTTTAATGGAGGCTCCGGTTATTATATAATATATACATTATCATAAATGTGTACATAAGAAGAGCCTATGGCTCAAGCATAGTAAGGCCGAAGAAGAGCTATGTTCCATGGCCGCTTGGTCTCCTCCTCCGATTGACGTGAGTCTTTATGCTCTCGAACATCAATGAGGTAGTAAGACCCGTTGTGCAGATTTTTGCTGACCACAAAGGGTCCTTCCCAAGGTGGGGATAACTTGTGCATATCAGTCTAATCCTGGATGAGCCGGAGCACCAAATCGCCTTCTTGAAAGGTTCTGGTTTTAACCTGGCGGTTGTGATAACGTCGGAGATCTTGTTGATAAATCATCGATCGTGCCGCTGCAAGATCACGCTCTTCATCCAACAGGTCCAGAGAATCCTGACGTGCCTTCTCATTATCAACTTCAACATAAGCTGTCACACGGGGCGAATCGTGACGGATGTCATTAGGAAGAACGGCCTCCGCTCCATAGACCATGAAGAAAGGTGTATAACCCGTAGACCTATTGGGTGTGGTGTTGATGCTCCATAACACAGAAGGTAGCTCCTCAACCCAACAACCCGACGTCCGCTTTAAGGGAACCATAAGCCTGGGTTTGATACCCCGTAGAATTTCTTGATTTGCCCTCTTTGCTTGACCATTAGATTGGGGGTGAGCCACCGACGCTAGATCGAGCTGGATGTGCTCACGTTGACAAAATTCTTCCATCTCCCCTTTTGAAAAGTTAGTACCATTATCTGTTATAATGCTGTGTGGAAAGCCAAACCGGAATATCACCTTCTTGATGAATTGAACCGCCCTGGCTGCATCACACTTGCTGACTGGCTCTGCCTCCACCCATTTAGTGAATTTATCAACTGCTACTAACAGGTGGGTCTTTTGTCCTTAGAGCACTTGAAGGGTCCAACCATATCAAGCCCCCAAGTTGCAAACGGCCACGTAATTGGAATCATCCGCAACTCTTGAGCCGGAACATGCGCACGGCGGGCAAATTTTTGACATCCATCACATCTCTTGACTAAATCCTCCGCATCAGTATGCGCCGTCAACCAGTAAAAACCGTGGAGAAAAGCCTTGGCAACCAAAGACTTTGAACCGGCGTGGTGACCGCAATCCCCTTCATGGATTTCTCGCAAAATCTCACAACCTTCTTGAGGAGAAACACAACGCTGAATTGCTCCTGAAACACTGTAACGATGTAACTCCCCGTTGAGTATGGTCATGGACTTTGAATGCCGAATTATCTGTCGAGCCAATGTTTCATCGTCTGGTAACTCGCCCCGGTTCATGTAAGCCAGATATGGGATCGTCCAATCCGGTATGGCATGCAAAGCTGCCACCAACTGAGCCTCCGGATCAGGAATAGCCAAATCTTCTTCGGTTGGCACCTTGACTGACAGATTATGCAACACATCAAGAAAGACATTAGGCGGGACCGGTTTACGCTGGGAACCAAGACGACTTAAAGCGTCCTCCGCTTCATTCTTCCGCCGGTCTATATGGTCCACCTGATAACCCTTAAAGTGACCAACCACTGCGTCCACCTCTCGCCGATATGCAGCCATGAGTGGGTCCTTAGAGTCCCAAGTGCCAGACACCTGCTGAGCCACTAGATCTGAATCGCCGAAGCACTTAACCCGGCTCAAATTCATCTCCTTAGCCATCCGAAGACCGTGGAGCAAAGCCTCATATTCAGCTGCATTGTTAGTACAAGGGAACATTAAACGAAGGACATAACAAAACTTGTCACCTCGTGGGGAAGTTAGTATGACTCCAGCCCCCGAGCCCTCCAACTGTCTGGATCCATCAAAATGAATAGTCCAATATGTATTATTTGTTTTCTCTTCAGGCGCCTGTAACTCCGTCCAATCATTGATGAAGTCCACGAGTGCCTGGGATTTGATCGATGTGCGGGGTATATATTTGAGCCCATGAGGTCCAAGCTCAATAGCCCACTTGGCAATCCGGCCAGTTGCTTCTCTGTTTTGAATGATATCGCCCAGAGGAGCTGAGCTGACCACTGTGATGGGATGGCCCTGAAAATAATGTTTAAGCTTCCGGCTTGCCATAAATACTCCATACACCAGCTTTTGCCAATGTGGATACCTCTACTTTGACTCAATTAGCACCTCGCTGATATAATAAACCGGCCATTGAACCGGATATTCCTTGCCAAGCTCCTTGCGCTCTACTACAATGGCTACGCTAACAGCCCGGGCATTAGCAGCCACATATAATAATAACGGCTCTTTATCGATTGGTTCTGCGAGCACGGGCGGTTCAGCTAGCTGCCTCTTCAGATCCTCAAACGCTTTATCAGCTGCCTCACTCCAGACAAAGTTATCTGTTTTCTTGAGCATCTGATATAAGGGGATGGCCTTCTCTCCAAGGCGACTGATAAACCAGCTCAAGGTTGTAATCCGGCCTGCCAGACGTTGAACATCGTTGATACACGCCGGTTTAGCCAAGGACGTAATTGCTGCAATTTTTTTTGGATTAGCCTCAATGCCTCTGTTTGACACCAGAAAACCTAAGAGCTTGCCTACCGGGACACCAAAGACACACTTCTCCGGATTGAGCATCATCTTATAAATCCGGATATTGTCAAAGGTTTCTCTTAAATCATCTATCAGTGTCTCCTCCTTTCTGGATTTTACCACAATATCATCCACATATGCATGAACATTGCGCCCAATTTGTTTATGAAGGCAATTCTGAACACATCGCTGGTAAGTTGCCTGGGCACTCTTGAGTCCAAAAGGCATGGAGACATAGCAGAAGGCTCCAAAGGGAGTTATGAAAGCTGTTTTCTCCTGGTCCTTAACCGCCATTTTGATCTGATGATAACCAGAGTAAGCATCCAGAAAACACAAACGGTCACAACCTGCCGTAGCATCAATTATCTGATCAATGCGAGGGAGAGCAAAGGGGTCTGCAGGGCAAGCCTTGTTTAAATCTGTGTAATCCACACACATGCGCCAAGTGCTGTTTTTCTTAAGAACCAGCACTGGATTAGCTAACCACTCTGGATGAAAAACCTCAACAATAAACCCTGCAACCAACAGACGGGCTACCTCTTCACCGATAGCCTTCTGTCTCTCTTCATTGAAGCGGCGGAGGAACTGCCGGACCGGTTTAAACTTAGGATCAATATTGAGTGTGTGCTCAGCGAGTTCCTTCGGTACACCTGGCATGTCAGAAGGTTTCCATGCAAAGATGTCCCGATTCTCACGGATCAAATCGATGAGCGCGCTTTCCTATTTGAGATCCAGGTTAGCGTTGATGTTGAACTGTTTGGATGAATCGCCAGGAACAAAGTCAACCATCTTAGTATCTGTAGCCGATTTGAACTTCAACGCCGGATCATGTTCTGTAGTTGGCTTTTTCAAGGAGGTCATGTCTGCCGGATCAACTTGCTCCTTATAGAATTTCAACTCTTCCGTGGCACAAACCGACTCAGCATAAGCCGCATCACCTTCCTCACACTCCAAAGCAATCTTTCTACTTCCATGTACTGTGATAGTCCCCTTATGACCTGGCATTTTAAGCTGTAGATAAACATAACACGGCCTCGCCATGAATTTGGCATAGGCCGGCCGCCCAAACAAGGCGTGGTACGGACTTTTGATCTTTACCACCTCAAATGTCAATGTTTCTGACCTTGAATCATAGTCATCTCCAAAAGCTACCTCCAAAGCTATCTTGCCAACAGGATATGCAGACTTACCAGGCACCACACCATGAAAGACCGTATTCGACGGTTTAAGATTCTTATCTGTCAACCCCATACGGCGGAATGTATCATAATATAAAATGTTGATACTACTTCCCCCATCCATGAGTACTTTGGTAAATTTGTATCCCCCAACTTGAGGGGCTACCACCAGGGCCAAGTGACCTGGATTATCAACCCGGGGTGGGTGATCCTCTCTACTCCACATAATAGGTTGCTCAGACAAGCGTAAATACTGAGGTACTGCCGGTTCAACAAAGTTTACTGCCCTTTTGTGAAGCTTCTGATCACGTTTACACAAACTAGTAGTGAAGACATGATATTGCCCGATGTTTAGCTGTTTGGGATTGCTCTGATAACCCGACTGCTACTGCTGCTGCTGATTCCCCTGATGGTTGTAACCTCCATGGTTGCCTTGGTGCCCTTGATTGAGGTGTCCGGTTTGGTTGCCTTGAAACCCTAAACCGGAACCACCACCTCCGTAGCCCGGTCAATGGAAACCTCCTCCTAAACCGCCGGGCGGGTTGTTATCATACTGGAACATATTGGAATTCTTGAAATCCCGCATGATATAACAGCCCTTCCAAAGATGTGATGCTGGCTTCTCCTTTGATCCATGCTTTGGACAGGGCTGATTTAACAGGCACTCCAAATTGGGGCCTAAACCTCCGCCCCTCTGGGGCTGCTTGCCCTTACGGCGCTGGCCATTCTCCTGTGCATTGGTGTTAGCAACAAAGTCCAAGCTGATGTCGGCCTTGCGCTTACTGCCGTTTCCATGGCCTGCCGGATTATGCTGCTGACCCTTGGCATTGCCGTTCTTCTTACCTTTCCCCGGTTTATCCTCCTCTGAGTCCGGGTCCTTGGTATTATCTGAATCGGCGTATTTAACCAAAGCGGCCATGAGCGTTGACATATCATTGCAGTGACGTTTGAGTCTTCCCAACTTCTGTTTGAGTGGTAAGAAACGGCAATTGCCCTCCAATGTTAACACTGCAGTGTCTGCATTGATACGATCTGATGAATGCAAAATCACTGAGACCCGTTTGACCCAATGGGTCGTGGACTCCCCTTCCTCTTGGACACAAGCGGCCAGATCCATGATTGACATCGGCTGCTTACAAGTATCTTTGAAGTTCTGGATGAACAGGTGCTTTAACTCAGCCCAGATCCGACAGAATTGGTTGGTAGGCTCTTCAACCAAGTGCGAGATGTTCCTTCCAACATCATGGTGAAATATTTAGCACACACTGCCTCATCCACATCTAACATCTCCATTGCCATCTCATAGCTCTCCACCCACGCCTCTGGTTGCAAATCGGCGGTGTAATTTGGTACCTTATGAGGTCCCTTGAAATCCTTGGGCAGTCTCACATTACGCAAAGCGGGGGTAAGACACGGCACCCCTAAGGAACTGAACACCACACCTGGCTCCACTGAGGCCGTAGGGTGAACCGGAGTATGTTGTCGTGCTCCGCGTCGAGCCGCCAACTCGGCCTCCCGACGTGCGCGGCCATGGTCCACAACATCATGTGCATTAGCGCCTTCCCCTGCCGGGTTGTTTCCTCATGGTGAATTTCGGCGACGTGCACTACTGGATACGACCGGTTCGTCCTCCACGTGTCTGCTATAGCTCCGGCTTGGACGGGGAGTGGAATGAATCCTCTCACGACTGTGTGAATACGCCTGCTGTTGATTTAGTGTTGTTTGAAGGAGATCCCTGGCCCGACGTGCTTCCACTGCAACCGGTGACTCGCCGTCGGTTGGGAGGGCCGCTAGGCGTGAAGCGGCAACCACAATGTTGTCCAACGGGTTGGAATAATGCCCAGGAGGTGTTGGTACATACTGTGGCACAACGTTGTTCTAGCGAGGTGGGTCCATCGTGCGCGGTTGAACCGGCGCCCTGTTCCCGGTGCCTCCGCCCGGTTTAATATGGGTTGGTTACCAGCTCCTGCTCCTGGTGTGTTGAAGAGATTCTGCGGCTCATAAACCAACGGGAGACACGATCGGTACCTTCTTCTCATGACTTCCTCTGAAGCATTCTGATCCAGTCTAGTCCAGTGGGCCTGTGCTTCCAATTCAGCCCGTTCTATAGCCATCCTAGCATTCTCTGTCGCCAGCTACGCTTTAGCCTGGGCTATCTGATCTTTCACTTATGCAATCTCTGCATTATGCTGATCCCTGCCTGCTGCATCCACCTATGCGGCCATCAACGTTGCCAAAGCATCGAACAAATCAGACGGGACTTGGGCTGGAGCGGCGCTGAGCTTCCTGCCCCTGCTGGTGTGGCCGTTGTTGAACCGGAGAGCATTGCTGCGGCGGTAGATGAATGAGGCGCTGATTGTGTGCCGGCCATGAAGATGGCGGCCCGGTTTGGCAGATCAGGGGAATCCGGAATATTGTTGCCCTCGGATCCTCCATCAATCCGGCCGTCCTGCAACTGGTAAAGTGATTCGGTCTCTCCAGAAGACTCGTCATCAGAACAGACCACGGTCTCTCCATCGGACACTGGCTCGTCCTCGTACCTCGATCCATGGATGACACCCATGAAAACATGCCTTGCCTCGGGCTGAACCGGCAAAGAACTTGCACGCCGAGCCGTTTCGATGATGTCAGTGCAGATGTCCGGCTCAGGGGCCGGTTCGCCGGTCTTGCCGATGAAGACGTGAATCCCACCAAAGGGGACCCGGTACCCGTATTTGATTGAATCGGCCTCGGGACCCCATCCTGCGTTTTCGATGTAGAGCTTTCCGCGACGGCTCTTCGTCATCCGGCCCACAGCGTATCCCTTAATTCCATCGAAGCTGCCCTTCAAGAACTCAAAACCATCGTGCGATAGCCCCACGGTGGGCGCCAACTGTCGTGGGTTTGTCACGGCGGATGTCCTTGTGAAGGGACTTAGTCGTGGAGCCATCGCTACGGGTTAGCTTAAAGGGGTTAAACCGGACAAGGGGACACGGGGAGTTTGATACTAGTTCGGCCCCTTCGAGGAAGGTAAAAGCCTACGTCTACTTGTGATTGGTATTGCTAGGGTTTCGAAGGCCAGGGAGTGAATCCGCTTTGTCTGGCTCTCGAGTTGTTGTCTGTCCCTAAACCGCGGCCGGGTCGTCCCTTTATATTCATAGGTTGACGCCCGCCGGGCTACAGAGTCCCGAAGCCGGATCATAAACGTGTCCGGTTCGGTCTCTACTCTTCCTATCTTACAATACAAGTTACATGACTAGGTCGGTTTACATTTACAGGCTGAAACCCGCCTTTGGGCCTTGGAACTTCCGTAAAGCGCCATCATCCTTGCATCTTCATGGGCTTCTAATCTTCAAAGAGTCAACTCGGCTACATAAGGACGGTTTACCTCCAGTAGTAATATCCCCAACACTTAGGTCATCCACTTGAGGGAAATTTGCTACTGTCCTACAAACCTCTGCACTTGGAGGCCCAACAATGTCTACAAGAAGAAGGTTGTGTAGTAGACATCAAGCTCTTTTCTGGCGCCGTTGCCGGGGAGACGAGGAAAGCGGCACTAACACCCCATCAACTAAGCTCTTTTCTGGCGCCGTTGCCGGGGAGGTGAGTGCTTGAAGTTATATCTTTAGATCTTGCAATCGAGTCTTTTAGTTTCTTGTTTTATCACTAGTTTAGTTTATAAAAGAAAATTACAAAAAAATGGAATTAAGGTTACCTCATATGCTTCATCTTTTTAATATCTATCATGAAAATAAGGATTCCGATAATTGTTCTCAAGTGATAGAAGAATAATGCATTAGAATGTTTGGCACTGAATATTTGAATAATGAGCATGATTGCAATGTTGTTAGTATGAATTCCTTGAATATCCATGATGCTAATGATATGCAAAGCCAAAAGCTTGGGAAGCTATGTTTGATGAAGATGATATTTTTTGTCCCCCAAGTTTTGATGAGCAAATTTATTATGATGAAAGCATGCCTCCTATTTATGATGATTATATTCATGAAAGTTGATTTGGAGAGGTCATGACTTTATTTTGTGATGAATCCACTATTTCGGAAGAGGTTCCAATTGATTATGAGAACAAAGTTGCTATCTATGATGATTATTGTGATGACTTGTATGCTATAAATAATAATGATATCCATGAAACTTGTCATCATGATTTTA